>NW_026948208.1:220000-482073 GCF_963921235.1 Mobula hypostoma
TATGAGATTCCCCTTTCATTCTCCTGAACTCCAGGGAATACAGCCCAATAGCTGCCAGACCCTTCTCATACGGTAACCCTTTCATTCCTGGAATTATTCTCGTGAATATTCTCTGAGACCTCTCCAATGTTAGTATATATTTACTAAAATAAGGAGCCCAAAACTACACACAATACTCCAAGTGTGGTCTCACGAGTGATTCATAGATCCTCAAGATCGCATCTCAACATCACACCCGCTTTTGTATTCTATCCCTCTAGAAATTAGCGCCAGCATTGCATTCGCCTTCTTCATAACCGACTCAACCTGGAAGTTATTCTTTAGGATATCTTGCACAAGGGCTCTCAAGTCCTTTCGCATATCTGCATTTTGAATTCTCTCCCCATCTAAATAACAGTCTGCCCGTTTATTTCCTCCACCAGAGTGCATGTCCATACACTTTCCATCATTGTATTTCATTTGCCACTTCTTTGCCCATCCCCCTAAACTATCTAAGTCTCTCTACAGGCTCTCTGTTTTCACAACACGACCCGCTCCTCCAGCTACCTTTGTATTATCGGCAAATTTAGCCATAAATCCATTAATATCGCAGTCCAAATTATTGACAGACATCGTAGAAAGCAGCGGTCCCAACACCGACCCCTGTGGAACTCCACTGGTAACCGGCAGCCAGCCAGAATAGGATCCTTTTATTACCACTCTCTCTTTTCTGCCGACCAGCCAATGCTACACCCACGCTAGTAGTTTTCCCTGTGGTATCATGGGCTCTTGTTTTGCTATGCTGACTCATGTGCGGCATCTTGTCAAAGGCCTTCTGAAAATCCAAGTACACCTCGTCTACTGCATTTCCTGTTTCTACCGTGCTTGTAATTTCCTGAAAGAATTGCAGTAGGTTTGTCTGGCAGGATTTTCTTTTCAGGAAACCATGTTGACTTTGGCCTCTCCTGCCATGTGCCTCCAGGTACTCGGTAATCTCATCCCTAACAATCGATTCCAGCAACTTGCCAATCACTGATGTCAGGCTAACAGGTCTATAGTTTCTATGTGTTAAAATGGTGAGATGGACAGTGCATTAGGAATGATTACATTTTACGGAGCAGTACATTCTGTGTAACAGAGTGATATGACAAACAGACTGTTCGGCCCGAATTCATTCTGCACTTTATTCGTTGCTCAACCTCATAGACCCAGTTGGGCAGCGCCTGATCTGTAACTTTCTGTGGCTTGGCAACACGAATTCTTAAATGTTGAATATAAATAAACAAAATAAATAAATTAAATTATTTAAATAAATAAGTGCGTAATTATTTTCATAATTTAATCGAAATAAAACTCCCAGAATCAGCGCGTTTATGTTCCAGCAGCATTCGTATGAATACATTTCTCTCTCAGCAATTCTAATTGCTAAATTCAACGTGTATCTCTGCAGTCTTATGTTTCCCGATTCTGTTATCCATTCCACTATGTGCACCAGTGTATCAGTTTATTCGAGCGATGTCCCATTCATAATTATATAATATTCATTTCGATTTTCTTCTGAAAACTTCAGGCTGGTCTGTAATATGTCTTGCATAATTTTTTCATGGAGTGGGATAGGACGGTGCGGAAGGAGCTACACTCTGTGTCTGATCCCGGGAGAGTGTGTGGTGGGACAGTGTCGAGGGAGCTTCACTGTTTTCGGACATCGGTGATATACTGTATTTACTCAAGCAACTAATTCTGTCTAACCCCTGTCACGCTATCGCGATTGCATTTCCGTGCTGGAACTATGCTGGATCCTCTGAGATATTATCGCCATAGATTTTCACACTGTTCTCCGTGTCCACTGCTGAGCCAACAACGAGGTTTGCTGTTTTCTCCCGAATTCCTCTTCAGTCTTCAGTCATCAGTCTGCTGCCATCGGTTCCTCAGTCATTCTGATGTGGTTGTGCGGTGTATGCGTTTCCACAGCGTTCAAGTGGCCGGACTGGTCTTGGACGATTGCGCTGAGAATCTCTAAAATGCTGATGGGTTTACTTTCCGTGATAACCAAGGGAACTGCAAAGGGATATGAAACAAATTCGCAGTGAAGAATGTGGGTATGCATAATGGGGCATGACTGTGGAAAATAGAAATACTGAAACATAGAAAACTTACGGCACAGTACAGGCCATTCGGCCCACAATGCTGTGAAATTACCGAGGGTTACCCATTGCACTCTATTTTTCTAAGCTCCATGTACCTGTCCAGGAGTCTCTCAAAATGGTTTGTAATTTATTTACATTTGGAGTAATCTGACGGGATATAGTTTGTTTATTTTTCTGCTGAAATTCATTCCTGCCACAATTTCTTCCTTTCACATTTCCCCCGACAAGTGAATCTCCGAAATCGCATACAGTGTGAAGTATTTGTGAATGATTCTGTCATCCGTGCGCCTCCATCCATTTCAAAATTTCAAGATACATTATTTTAATATTTTAAAAGTGAAATTCTGCACATGATGGCATCCAAAGCAACACACAAAACGTTGGAGGAACTCAGCAGATCAGTCAGCATCTATGGACATGAATAAGCAGTTGACGTTTATTCCTTTTCTACCCGAGACCTTTCTTCAGGTCTAACAAGTAAGCGGGGAGACGCCAGAATAAATGGCGTGAGGAGGGAAAAGGTGAGAGATGAAGCGAAGTGGGTTTGAAAGATAAAGCGTTGGAGCGGAAGGAATCTGGTAAGAGAAGACAGAGGAGCTCAGGGAACACGGAGCAGGACGGGGACAACGTGTGAGGTGATCGGCGGGTGAGAATGAACATGAAGCCAGAGCGATGAATAGAAGTAGAGGAGAATAAGAGGAATAATAAAAGTAGAGGGGAGGAGGAGGGATTTTTTTTTAACCGTTATGACATCAGGTTGTTGCTCCTCCGTTTTGAATGTATCCTCACCGTGGCACAAGGATAAGCCATGGACCGAAAATATCAGATCGGGAGTGGGAACCAGAATTCAAATGTCTGGACACCAGAAAGCTCCGCTTTTCACGGCTGGAGCGCTGGTGCTCGACGAAATGTAGCCCAGTTTATCACGGGCCTCGCCAATGTGGAGAAGGCCGCAACAGATCAGGTGAAGTGTTACCTCACCTTGTAGAATTGTCCGGGGGACCCGAATAGGAGGAGGTGAATGGCAGGTTTAGTAGGCTGGCCGCTTGCAGGGAAAAGGACCATGAGGGAGGTCAGTCGAGAGGGACGGATGACAAAGGGAATCACGGAGGGAGCGATCCCGCCAGAAAGCGGAGTGATGGGGATGAGAGGGAGTGATATGTCTGTCTGAGCGACCCTTTAAAAATATGGTCGGCCTATCCGCTCTCACCTAATTTTCCCGCCGCCTTAACAGCGACATCGTTCCTTTTGTCCTTACCTACCACACAATATCACCCTGAATTCAACATATTCAACATTGCAATTTCCACCATCCTACCAAGAAACTTATGTTTACCTCTCCCCCACCCCCGACTCTCCGCTTTCCGCACGGTCCAGGCGCAACGATTTTTAATTCTGTCTGGGAAGCCTCCAACCTAATAGCGTAAATATCGGGTCTCCTACCGGTAACAACGCTCTCTCTCCGCTCTTGTTCCATTCTCCACACTGGCCTCTTCTCACTCGCATATCACTCCCTGGTGGTCCCCTCCCTCCTTCCCTTTCTCCTGTGGTGCATTCCCCTCTCCCATCCAAGTCCTTCCTCTCCAGTCCTTTAGCTTTCCTGTCCGGCTGGCTTCACCTGTCACCTTCTTGCTATTCTCCTTCCCTTCCACCAGCTTTTCTATTCTGCCGTCTTCACCCTTCCTTTCCAGTTCTCAAGAAGGACCTTGGACAGAAAAGCCCACTGTTTTTTTTCATTTTTAATATTTGGTGGTGAGATATCGTGCCGGAATATCCGATTCAAATGTGTTATTGCAATGTTCTCTTTGAGCCAGTGATGCCTCGCTGTATTTCAATGTTGAAGTTGCGTTAAAAATCTGTTCCATATAATGTTCAGGTTGTTAATGACTAATGAAACTTACACTCATATAAGGTGTTTCAGAGGCCAGGAGCTTTCCATTCTTGCAGCTACAACAATATGGAACTAGTTACTCTCACGAACACTAGGTTGTCATTGTTCTCACTGTGTGATTTTGAGATGGTCATTTGTCTGATATTACATTGCAGGAAGACAGTGTTGAATTTAGTTGTCAGTTTTACGGCTCCGAGTTGTGACTCGGAAAGGAAAGGCTGCACCTGCTTGAAACAATTGGGCTGCTTAAGGTACTGAAACCAAATGAACAGAGTTGCAGATGACAACGGATGAGACTGTATCAGGGCAGCGTGAGTGTCAGGAAGTGTTGAAACCAGAGAGTTGTGTCCGTCCATCCAGGAAGTATCTGGAGCGACAGGATAATCAATGGACAACAATGGTGCAGAGATAATCAACAAACGGGAGACATTCAGTCGGATAATACGAGAGTGTGTTTTGAGTCTCTACCTGCTTGTCGCAGGTATAGTGCGGTTTATACAGAACCCACCGGTCTCAGCGCACTGTGAGAGTGTGGGGTTCATTCTGTCGATATCAGTCCTTGTCACAAACTGAGAGGGAGTGGTTCGGTAGTTGTCACTCTCTGGTTCAGTTGGAGTGTATGCATTTCATTCTGTATCTGTCAGTCTCCGCTACACTGTGAGAGTGTGGGTTTCATTCTGTATCTGTCAGTCTCTGTTACAGTGTGAGAGTGTGGGTTTCACTCTGTATCTGTCAGTCTCTGTTACAGTGTGAGAGTGTGGGTTTCATTCTGTATCTGTCAGTCTCTGTTACAGTGTGAGAGTGTGGGTTTCATTCTGTATCTGTCAGTCTCTGCTACAGTGTGAGAGTGTGGGTTTCATTCTGTATCTGTCAGTCTCTGTTACAGTGTGAGAGTGTGGGTTTCATTCTGTATCTGTCAGTCTCTGTTACAGTGTGAGAGTGTGTGTTTCATTCTGTATCTCTCAGTCTCTACTCAAGCGTTAAGTGAGTCGTCTCAGTCCTGTACCTGTGAACCTCTGATTCACTTTGAGCGGGTATATTTTTATCTCCATTTCCCGCTGCTCCTCAAATCTAGTAAATACTCTTAAAATAGATCTTGTATTCCGTGAACTATTTTTAGAAGAAGAGTCTTCTGCAGATGGTTTATAAGACCATGAGACCATAAAATATAAGAGCAGAAGCAGGCCATTCGGACCATCGAGTCTGTTCCGCCATTCAATCATGAGCTGATCCACTTATTCCAGTCATTCCAGCTCCCCTGCTTTCACCCCATATCCTTTGTGCCCTGGCTAATCAAGAACCTATCTGTCTCTGCCTTGAAATCACCCAATGACTTGGCCTCCGCAGCAAATCGACAGATTTACCACGCTCTGACTAAAGTAGTGTCTCCTCATGTCAGTTCTAAAAGGACGTCCTTCAATCCTGAAGTCGTGCCCTGTTGTCCCAGAATCTCCTACCATGGGAAATAACTTTTCCGTATCTAATCTGTTCAGGCTTTTTTAACATTCGTAATGTTTCTATGAGATTCCCCTTTCATTCTCCTGAACTCCAGGGAATACAGCCCAATAGCTGCCAGACCCTTCTCATACGGTAACCCTTTCATTCCTGGAATTAATCTCGTGAATATTCTCTGAACCCTCTCCAATGTTAGTATATCCTTACTAAAATAAGGAGCCCAAAACTGCACACAATACTCCAAGTGTGTTCTCACGAGTGATTTATAGATCCTCAAGATCGCATCTCAACTTTTTTATTCTATCCCTCTAGAAATTAGCGCCAGCATTGCATTCGCCTTCTTAATAACCGACTCAACCTGAAGGTTATCCTTTAGGATATCTTGCCCAAGGGCTCTCAAGTCCCTTTGCATCTCTGCATTTTGAATTCTCTTCCCATCTAAAAAACAGTCTGCCCGTTTATTTCCTCCACCAGAGTGCATGTCCATACACTTTCCATCATTGTATTTCATTTGCCACTTCTTTGCCCATCCCCCTAAACTATCTAAGTCTCTCTACAGGCTCTCTGTTTTCACAACACTACCCGCTCCTCCAGCTACCTTTGTATTATCGGCAAATTTAGCCACAAATCCATTAATACCGTAGTCCAAATTATTGACAGACATCGTAGAAAGCAGCGGTCCCAACACCGACCCCTGTGGAACTCCACTGGTAACTGGCAGCCAGCCAGAATAGGATCCTTTTACTCCCACTCTCTCTTTTCTGCCGACCAGCCAATGCTACACCCACGCTAGTAGTTTTCCTTGTAATTTCATGGGCTCTTATCTTGCTATGCAGACTCATGTGCGGCATCTTGTCAAAGGCAGTCTGAAAATCCAAGTACACCTCGTCTACTGCATCCCCTTTGTCCACCGTGCTTGTAATTTCCTGAAAAAATTACTGTAGGTTTGGTAGGCAGGATTTTCCTTTCAGGAAGCCATGCTGGCTTTGTCCTATCTTGCCTTGTTCCTCCAGGTACTCCGTAATCTCATCCCTACCAATCGATTCCAACAACTTCCCAATCACTGATGTCAGGTTAAAAGGTCTAAAGTTTCTATATGTTAAAATTATGAGATGGACAGTGCACTTATGAATGATGACGTTTTACGGAGCAGCACATTCTGTGTAATAGAGTGATATGACAAACAGACTGTTCGGCCCGACTTCATTCTGCACGTTATTCGCTGCTCACCCTCATCGAGCCAATTGAGCAGTGCCTGATCTGTAACTTTCTGTGGCTTGGCAACACAAATTCTCAAATGTTGAATTAAAATAAACAAAATAAATAAATTAAATTATTTAAATGATTAAGTGCGTAATTAAATTCACAATTTAATCGAAATAAAACGCTCAGAATCAGCGCGTTTATGTTCCAGCAGCATTTATATAAATATATTTCTCTCAACAATTCTAAATTGCTCCCTTCACCGTGTATCTCTGCATTCTTATGTTTGCTGGGTCTGTTATCCGTTCCACTATGTGCACCAGAGTTTGAGTTTCTTCGAGCGATGTCCCACTCATAAATAATATAATATTCATTTTGATTTTCTTCTGACAGCTTCAGGCTGGTCTGTAATCTGTCTTGTATATTTTTCATGGAGTGTGATAGGATGGTGCGGAAGAAGCTGCACTCTGTGTCTGACTCCGGGAGAGTGTGTGATGGGACAGTGTCGGGGGAGCTTCACTGTTTCGGACATCCGAGATATACTGTATTTACTCAAGCATCTATTGCTGTCGAACCCCTGTCATTCTATCGCGATTGTATTACTGTGCTGAACCTATGCTGGATCCTCGGAGATATTATCACCCGAGATTTTGACACTTCTCTCCGTGTCCACCGCTGAGCTATCGACGAGGGTTGTTGTTTCCTCCCGAATTCCTCTTCCGGAATGCTGTCATCAATTCCTCAGTCATTCTGATGTTGTTGTGCGGGGTTTGCGTTTCCGCAGCAATTAAGTGGCCGGACCCGTCTTGGATGATTCGCTGATAATCTCTAAAATGCTGATGGGTTTACTTTCCGTGTTAACCAACGGAGCTGCAACGGGATATGGAACAAATTCGGAGTGAAGAATGGGGATATGCATAATGGATCATGACTGTGGAAAATGGAAACACTGAAACATAGAAAACTTACGGCACAATACAGGCCATTCGGCCCAGAATGCTGTGAAATTACCGAGGGTTACCCATTGCACTCTATTTTTCTAAGCTCCATGTACCTATCCAGGAGTCTCTCAAAGTGGTTTGTAATTCATTTACATTTGGAGTAATCTGACGGGGTATAGTTTGTTTATTTTTCTGCTGAAGTTCATTCCTACCACAATTTCTTCCTTTCACATTTCCCCCGACAAGTGAATCTCCAAAATCGCATACAATGTGAGGTGTTTGTGAATGATTGTCTCATCCGTGCGCCTCCATCCATTTCAAAATTTAATATTTTAAACATGTGAAGTTCTGCACATGATGGCATCCAAAGAAACACGCAAAACGCTGGAGGAACTCCGCAGATCAGGCAGCATCTATGGACATGAATAAGCAGTTGACATTTGTTCCTTTTCTACTCGAGACCTTTCTTCAGGTCTGGTAAGTAAGCGGGGAGACGCCAGAATAAATAGCGTGAGGAGGGAAAAGGTGAGAGATGAAGCGAAGTGGGTTTGAAAGATAAAGCGTTGGAGCGGAAGGAATCTGGTACGAGAGGATAGAGGAGCACAGGGAATACGGAGCAGGATGGGGACAACGTGTGAGGTGATCGGCGGGTGAGAATAAACATGAGGCCAGAGCGGTGAATAGAAGTAAAGGGGAGGAGGAGGGATTTTTTTAACCGACATTCATGACATCAGGTTGTTGCTCTGCCGTCTTGAGTACATCCTCACCGTGGCACAAGGATAAGCCATGGACCGAAATCATCGGGTCGGGAATGGGAACCAGAATTCAAATGTTTGGACACCAGAAAGCTCCGGTTTTCAAGCTGGAGCGCTGGTGCTCGACGAAATGAAGGCCAGTTCATCACGAGCCTCGCCAATGTGGAGAAGGCCGCAACAGATCAGGTGAAGTGTTACCTCACCTTGTAGAATTGTCCGGGGAACCTGAATAGGAGGAGGTGAATGGCAGGTGTAGTAGGCTGGCCGCTCCGGGAAGAGGACCGTGATGGAGATCAGTCGTGAGGGACGGATGACAAAGGGAATCACGGATGGAGCGATCCCTTCCGAAAGCGGAGTGATGGGGATGGGAGGTAGTCATATGTCTGTTTGTAGCATCCCTTTCTCCACTCTTGTTCTATTCTCCACACTGGCCTCTTCTCACTCGCCTATCACTCCCTCGTGGTCCCCTCCTCCTTCCCTTATTCTCCTGTCCCATCCGAGTCCTTCCTCTCCAGCCCTTTAGCTTTCCTGTCCGGATGGCTTCACCTATCACCTTCTTGCTATTCTCCTTCCCTGCACCAGCTTTTCTGTTCTGCCGTCTTCACCCTTCCTTTCCAGTTCTCAAGAAGGACCTTGGACAGAAAAGCCCACTGTTTTTTTTTTCACTTCCGTGGATGCTACCTAACCTGCTGAGTTCATCCAGCATTTTGCGTGTGCCGCCTTTAATATTTGGTGGTGAGATATCGTGCCGGAACATCCGATTCAAATGTGTTATTGTAATGTTCTCTGTGAGCCAGTGATGCCTCGCTGTATTTCAATGCTGAACTTGCGTTAAAAATCTGTTCCCTATAATGTTCAGGTTGTTAATGACTAATGAAACTTACACTCATATAAGGTGTTTCAGAGGCCAGGAGCTTTCCATCCTTGCAGCTACAACAATATGGAACTAGTTACTCTCACGAACACTAGGTTGTCATTGTTCTCACTGTGTGATTTTGAGATGGTCATTTGTCTGATATTACATTGCAGGAAGACAGTGTTGAATTTAGTTGTCAGTTTTACGGCTCCGAGTTGTGACTCGGAAAGGAAAGGCTGCACCTACTTGAAACAATTGGGCTGCTTAAGGTACTGAAACCAAATGAACAGAGTTGCAGATGACAACGGATGAGACTGTATCGGGGCAGCGTGAGTGTCAGGAAGTGTTGAAACCAGAGAGTTGTGTCCGTCCATCCAGGGAGAATCTGGAGCGACACGGATCATTAATGGACAACATTCTATTGAAAGTAGAAGAGATGGATGCAGGTCAGATGGACCCTCAGTTTCGAATCCGTTTCCAAATGAGAGTGAGAGGAGAATTCAGCACCTGCTTCAGCTGCTGCCTGAACTTAGTCTGGCTGACGGCGTAAAGAGCGGTGTTTGTGCAGCAGCTCAGAAGTTGCAGCATGTAGCACAGTTCATTGAAAAATGAAGGTATCGTCAGCCAATATGGGACGTCCACTGCTTCAACCATCCTGTTCCAGATAGCCATCACCCCATACAACGCCCATAACAGGATGAAATTTCCCGAGACGACCAGCAGTAAAACGAGGGACTTTCTGCGGCTCTGCATCTCCGGGTCTCTGGAACTCTGACCACGGCTGGAAGCCCGGAGTCTGCCGCGGGCTCTACTGGCCAGTAAAACGTTTGTGATGGTGAAAGCATTGAGCAGGATAACAACGAGGAATGGGATCACAGTCGAAATGACAGAACGTACGACATCGATTACTGTCCAAAATAGTGACTCAAGTAATTCCCATCTCCGCATGCAAGGCCACCGTATGTTAGAGGAAGTATATATATCTTGGACCATGAAGAACCAGGAAATGTTCTTTAGACAACTCAGTGCAGTCACTGTGCTCAGAACCACAGCCGCCGTTCTCCCAGTGCAATACTTAGCGTTTAGATCCTGGAAGCAAATGGCCACAAACCGATCAAAGGTGAAGGCGACGGTGAACCAAACAGAGCAATCTGTGGCGGCCTGCAATAAGAAGACGTGGGTTCTGCACACGCGGACGTAAATCAAGAAAGAAAAGTTATCCGGAAAAGCCTTCGGAATTTTCATCAAGATGACGTCGAGGAAAACGACCGCTAGGTCAGCGGCTGACATGGCCAGCAGATAGCGGGTGACAGTTTTAGAGAGTCCGCACTTTCCCCGTGATAGTATGATAATCGTCACCACGTTCACTGTGAAAAGCAGAAGGACAGAAATTATATATCAAACTGAGAGCATCATTGTATAATTTGCTAAGAACAAAGTCAAATACTTGCACGAGTCAGAGGTAGAAGAATTTATCGCTGATTGCAGACGGATTTTGGGTCAGTCAGGGATTAATATTCAATACGAATGCTAATTAGTGAGAGTGACGTCACCCACTGGACAGAAGACGCTTTGAAATCCGATATCTGAGTGAGGACAACAATGAGCGGATGTCGTTTGCATCATTTCTTTCCCCAAATAAAATATACAGTCTGAGAGAAGCAGCTAATATGAAGTTCAACATGAACCAAATTCAGTCGAACAAATCGAGCTGATACTTGCCCCGGTTCAGTGCAGTATCACCGATCTCCGCAAACGAGACTCCAGGAGGGTATGTTGCCTCCTTGGTGCAAGGGTCAAGGATGTCTCTGAGCGGCTGTAAGACATTCTGGAGTGGGAGGGTGAACAGCCAGTGGTCGTGGTGCACATTGGTACCAACGATATAGGTAAAAAACGGGATGTGGTCGTACAAGGTGAATTTAGGGAGTTAGTAGATAAACTAAAAAGTAGGACCACAAAGATAATAAACTCTGGATTACTACCAGTGCCACGTGCTAGTCAGAGTAGAAATAGGAGGATATTTCAGATGAATACGTGGCTTGAAACATGGTGCAAGGGGGAAGGTTTCAAATTTCTGCGGCATTGAAACCAGTTCTGGAGGAGGTGGGACCGGTACAAACAGGACAGTCTGAACCAGGGCTGGACTGGAACCAATGTCCTAAGGGGAATGTTTGCTACTGTTGTTCAGGAGGATTTAAACTAATGTGGCAGGGGATGGGAACAAGTGCAGAGAGACAGAGGGGTGTAAAATGAGGGTAGAAGCAAAAAGTAGTAAGTTGAAAAGTAGAAGTGGCAGGCCGGCAAATCCAGGGCAAAAACCAAAAAGGGCAACTTTTCAACATAATTGTATAAGGGCTAAGTGTGTTGTAAAAGCAAGCCTGAAGGCTTTGTGTGTCAATGCAAGGAGCATTCGTAACAAGGTGGATGAATTAAATGTGCAGATAGTTATTAATGAATATGATATAGTTGGGATCACAGAGATATGGCTCCAGGGTGACCAAGGATGGGAACTCACCATTCAGGGATATTCAATATTCAAGAGGGATAGACATGAAAGAAAAGGAGGTGGGGTGGCATTGCTGGTTAGAGAAGAGATTAACGCAATAGAAAGGAAGGACATTAGCTGGGAGGATGTGGAATCGATATGGGTAGAGCTGCATAACATTAAGGGGCAGAAACGTTAGTGGGAGTTGTGTACAGGCCACCAAACAGAAGTAGTGAGGTTGGGGATGGCATTAAACAGGAAATTAGAAATGCGTGAAATAAAGGAACAGCAGTTATAATGGGTGACTTCATTCTACATATTGGGCGAAACAAATTGGTAAGGGTGCTGAGGAAGAGGATTCTTGGAATGTATGCGGGATGGTTTTCTGAACCAACATCTCGAGTAACCAACTAGAGAGCAGGCCATTCTAGTCTGGGTGTTGAGCAATGAGGAAGGGTTAGTTAGCAATCTTATTATGCGAGGCCCTTTGTGTAAGAGTGACCATAATATGGTGGAATTCTTCAATAAGATGGAGAGTGATATAGTTAATACAGAAACAAAGGTTCTGAACTTAAAGAAGGGTAACTTTGAAGGTATGAGACGTGAATTAGCTAAGATAGACTGGCAAATGATGCTTAAAGGGTTGACGGTGGGTAGCATTTAAAGATCGCATGGATGAACTGCAACAATTGTTCATCCCAGTTTGGCAAAGGAATAAACCAGGGTAGGTAGTGCACCCGCGGCAGACAAGGGAAATTAAGGATAGTATCAATTCCAAAGAAGAAACATACAAATTAGCCAGAAAAGGCGGCATACCTGAGGACTGGGAGGAATTCAGAGTTCAACAAAGTAGGACAAAGAGCTTAATTAGGAAAGGAAAAAAAGATCATGAGAGAAAGCTAGCAGGGAACATAAAAACTGACTGTAAAAGGTTTTACAGATATGTGAAAAGAAACAGATTGGTTAAGACAAATGTAGGTCCATTACAGTCAAAAACAGTTGAATTGATCATGGGGAACAACGGCATGGCAGACCAATTGAATAACTACTTTGGTTCAGTCTTCACTAAGGAAGACACAAATAATCTTCTGGAAATAAGGGACCGAGCGTCTAGTGAGATGGAGGAACTGAGAGAAATACATGCTAGTAGGGAAGTGTTGTTAGGTAAATTGAAGAGATTAAAGGCAGATAAATCCCCAGGGCCAGATGGTCTGCATCCCAGAGTGCTTAAGGAAGTAGCCCAAGAAATAGTGGATGCATTAGTGATAATTTTTCAAAACTCTTTAGATTATGGATTAGTTCCTGAGGATTGGAGGGTGGCTAATGTAATCCGGCTTTTTATTTAAAAAAGGAGGGAGAGAGAAACCGGGGAATTATAGACCGGTTAGCCTAACATCGGTGGTGGAGAAAATGCTAGAATCAGTTATCAAAGATGTGATAACAGCACATTTGGAAAGCGGTGAAATCATTGGACGAAGTCAGCATGGATTTGTGAAAGGAAAATCATGTCTGACGAATTTCATAGAATATTTTGAGTATGTAACTACTAGAGTGGACAGGGGAGAACCAGTGGATGTGGTATATTTGGATTTTCTAAAGGCTTTTGACAAGGTCCCATATAGGAGATTAGTGTGCAAACCTAAAGCACACGGTATTGGGGGTACGGTATTGATGTGGATAGATAATTGGTTGGCAGACAGGAAGCAAAGAGTGGGAATAAACTGGACCTTTTCGGAATGGCAGGCAGTGACTAGTGGGGTACCGCAAGGCTCAGTGCTGGGACCCCAGATGTTTACAATATATACAAAGTCTTAGACGAGGGAATTAAATGCAGCATCTCCAAGTTTGCGGATGACAGGAAGCTGGGCGGCAGTGTTACCTGTGAGGAGGATGCTAAGAGGATGCAGGGTGACTTGGATAGGTTAGGTGAGTGGGAAAATTCATGGCAGATGCAATTTAATATGGATAAATGTGAGGGTATCCACATTGGTGGCAAGAACAGGAAAACGGATTATTATCTGAATGGTGGCAGATTAGGAAAAGGGGAGGTGCAACGAGACCTGGGTGTCATTATACACCAGTCATTGAAAGTGGGCGTGCAGGTACAGCAGGCGTTGAAAAAGGTGAATGTTATGCTGGCATTCATAGTAAGAGGATTCGAGTACAGGAGCAGGGAGGTACTACTGCAATTGTACAAGGCATTGGTGAGACCACACCAAGAGTATTGTGTGCAGTTTTGGTCCCCAAATCTGAGGAAAGACATTCTTGCCATTGAGGGAATACAAAGAAGGTTCACCAGATTGTTTCCTGGGATGGCAGGACTTTCACATGATGAAAGACCGGATCGGCTAGGCTTATACTCGTTGGAATTTAGAAGATTGAGGGGGAGCTTATTGAAACGTATATAATTCTAAAGGGATAGACAGGCTAGATGCAGGAAGATTGTTTCCGATGTTGGGGACTTCCAGAACGGGGGGGTCACAGTTTGAGGATAAAGGAGAAGCCTTTCAGGACCGTGATGAGAAAAAACTTGTTCACACAGAGAGTGGTGAATCTGTGGAATTCTCAGCCACAGGAAACAGTTGAGGCCAGTTCATTGGTTATATTTAAGAGAGAGTTAGATATGGTCCTTGTGGCTAAAGGGATCAGGGGCTATGGAGAGAAAGCAGGTACAGGGTTCTGCGTTGGATGATCAGCCATGATCATACAGAATGGCGGTGCAGGCTCGAAGGGACGAATGGCCTACTCCTGCACCTATTTTCTATGTTTCTATGTTTCTATCATGGTAACAAACAGCCAAAGTCAATAAGGGAGAGGTTGACTGTTTTGATTGATTTCCGTGGCTGCATGCAAAATGGTGCTGGGGTCCATAAAATTCATAACATTTCATCTCGACATGGTTCGGGTAACCATATAGCCATATAACAATTACAGCACGGAAACAGGCCGTCTCCGCCATTCTAGTCCGTGCCGAACGCTTACTTTCACCTAGTCCCACCGACCTGCACTCAGCCCATAACCCTCCATTCTTTAGTGTCCATATATCTAACTGATTGAACTTTAAATGACAATATCGAACTGCCTCAACCACTTCTGCTGGCAGCTCATTACACATGCCTACCACTATCTGAGTAAAGAAGTTCTCCCTCATGTTACCCCTAAACTTCTGTCCCTTCTCTCAACTCATGTTCTCTTGTTTGAATCTCCCCTACCCTCAAGTAAAAGCCTATCCACGTCTATTCTATCTATTCCCCTCAAAATTTTAATTACCCCTATCAGTACCCCTCTTCCTTCTACGCTCCAAAGAATAAATACCCAACTTGTTCAACCATTCTGGTAAATCTTCTCCCTACTCTCTCTATTTTGTTGACATCTTTTCTATACTTCCGTGACCAGAACTGTACACAATACTCCAAATTTGGCCTTACCAATGCCTTGTACAGTTTTAACATTATATCCTAACTCCTATACTCAATGCTCTGATTTACAAAGGCCAGCATACCAAAAGCTTTCTTCACCACCTTATCCATATAAGATTCCACCTTCAGGGAACTATGCACCATTATTCCTAGATCTCTTTGTTCTACTGCATTCTTCAATGCCCTACCATTTACCATGTATGTCCTATTTTGATTAGTCCTACCAAAATGTAACACCTCACATTTATCAGAATTAAACTCCATCTGCCATCTTTCAGCCCACTCTTCTAACTGGCCTATATCTCTCTGCAAGCTTTGAAAACCTACTTCATTATCCACAACTCCACCTATCTTAGTATCATCTGCATACTTACTAATCCAATTTACCACCCCATCATCTTGATCATTAATGTATATGACAAACAACATTTGACCCAGTACAGATCCCTGAGGAACACCACTGGTCACCGGGTTCCAATCTGACAAACAGTTATCCAGCTATCCACCACTACTCTCTGGCGTCTCCCATCCAGACACTGCTGAATCCATTTTACTACTTTAATACTAATACCTGAAGATTGAACCTTCCTAACTTACCTTCCGTGTGGAACATTGTCAAAGGCCGTACTGAAGTCCATATAGACAACATCCACCGTTACCCTCGTCAACTTTTCTGGTAACTTCTTCAAATATTCAATAAGATTTGTCAAATATGATCTTCCACGCACAAATCCATGTTGACTGCTTCTAATCAGACCCTGTATATCCAGATAATTATATATACCATCTCTAAGAATACTTTCCATCTATTTACCCACCACTGACGTCAAACTCACAGGCCGATAATAGCTAGGTTTACCCTTAGAACCCTTTTTAAACAATGGAACAACATGAGCAATACGCCAGTCCCGCGCTCCATCCCCGTTTCTAATGACGTTTGAAATATTTCTGTCAGAGGCCCTGCTACTTCCTCACTAACTTCTCTCAAGGCCCTAGGGAATATCCTGTCAGGACCCGGAGACATATCCACTTTTTATTCCTTAAAAGTGCCAGTACTTCCTCTTCTTTAATCATCATAGCTTCTATAACTTCCCTACCTGTTTCCCTTAACTTACGCAATTCAATATCCTTCTCCTTAGTGAATACCGAAGAAAAGAAATTGTTGAAAATCTCCCCCATCTCTTTTGGCTCCACACATAACTGTCCACTCTGATTCTCTAAGGGACCAATTTTATCCCTCACTATCCTTTTGCTATTAATATAACTGTAGAAACCCATTGGATTTATTTCCACCTTACTTGCCAAATCAAGCTCGGATCTTCTTTTAGTTTTTCTAATTTGTTTCTTAAGATTCTTTTAACATTCTTTATATTCCTCGAGCACCTCATTTACTCCATGCTGCCTATATTTGTTATAGATATCTCTCTTTTTTCTGAACCAAGTTTGCAATATCCCTTGAAAACCATGGCTCTCTCAAACTTTTAACCGTTCCTTTCAACCTAACAGGAACATAAAGATCCTGTACCCTCAAAATTTCACCTTTAAATGACCTCCATTTCTCTATTAAATCCCTCCCATAAAATAAATTGTCCCAGTCGACTCCTTCTAAATCCTTTCGCATCTCATTAAAGTTAGCCTTTCTCCAATCAAAAGTCTCAACCCTGGGTTCAGACCTATCCTTCTCCATAATTATATTGAAACTAATGGCATTGTGATCACTGGACCCGAAGTGCTCCCCAACACATCCCTCCGTCATCTGACCTCTCTCATTCCCTAACATGAGATCTAACACTGCCCCTTCTCTCCTTGGTACCTCAATGTATTGCTGCAGAAAACTATCTTGCACACATTTTACAAACTCCAAACTATCCAGTTCTTTTACAGTATGGGCTTCCCAGAAACTGTGTGGAAAATTAAAATCTCCCAAAATCACAAATATGTGCTTACTACAAATATCTGCTATCTCCTTACAAATTTGCTCCTCCAATTCCTGCTCCCCATTTGGTGGTCTATAATGCACCCCTATAAGTGTTACTATACCTTTCCCATTCCTCAAATCCACCCAAATATCCTCCTTAGTCGATTGCTCTAATCGATCTTGCCAGAGCACTGCTGTGATATTTTCTCTGACAAGCAATGCAACACTTCCCCCTCTTGTCCCTGCGATTCTATCACACCTGAAGCAAGGAAATCCAGGAATATTTAGTTGCGCAGCCTTTGTGTCTTCTACTGCTTTTGCTACTGCGTTAACAAATCAGACAATTCACAAAAAGGCATGGATCTAATCAGTATATTATAATTGACCATCTCCTCGGTACCTTTGAAAGGGCAGTGTTTCGGGTGCATGGAAAAGCTGAAAACAAGAAAATACTTAAGAAAGAAATCAGGAGGGCAAAAAGAAGACATGAGGTTGTCTTGGCAGTCAAAGTGAAGGATAATCCAAAGAGCTTTTACAAGAATATTAAGAGCAAAAGGATTGTAAGGGATAAAATTGGTCCTCTTGAAGATCAGAGTGGTCGGCTTTGTGCGGAACCAAAGGAAATGGGGGAGATCTTAAATAGGTTTTTTGCGTCTGTATTTACTAAGGAAGCTGGCATGAAATCTATGGAATTGAGGGAATCAAGTAGTGAGATCATGGAAACTGTACAGATTGAAAAGGAGGAGGTGCTTGCTGTCTTGAGGAAAATTAAAGTGGATAAATCCCCGGGACCTGACAGGGTGTTCCCTCGGACCTTGAAGGAGACTAGTGTTGAAATTGCGGGGGCCCTGGCAGAAATATTTAAAAAGTCGCTGTCTACGGGTGAAGTGCCGGAGGATTGGAGAGTGGCTCATGTTGTTCCGTTGTTTAAAAAAGGATCGAAAAGTAATTCGGGAAATTATAGACCGCTGAGTTTAATGTCAGTAGTACGTAAAGTTATTGGAGGGAGTACTAAGAGACAGAATCTACAAGCATTTGGATAGACAGGGGCTTATTAGGGAGAGTCAACATGGCTTTGTGCGTGGAAGGTCATGTTTGACCAATCTGTTGCAGTTTTTCGAAGAGGTTACCAGGAAAGTGGATGAAGGGAAGGCCGTGGATATTGTCTACATGGACTTCAGTAAGGCCTTTGACAAGGTCCCGCATGGAAGGTTAGTTAGGAAAATTCAGTCGCTAGGTATACATGGAGAGGTGGTAAATTGGATTAGACATTGGCTCGATGGAAGAAGCCAGAGAGTGGTGGTAGAGAATTGCTTCTCTGAGTGGAGGCCTGTGACTAGTGGTGTGCCACAGGGATCAGTGCTGGGTCCATTGTTATTTGTCATCTATATCAATGATCTGGATGACAATGTGGTAAATTGGATCAGCAAGTTTGCTGATGATACAAAGATTGGAGGTGTAGTAGACAGTGAGGAAGGTTTTCATAGCCTGCAGAGGGACTTGGACTATCTGGAAAAATGGGCTGAAAAATGGCAGATGGAGTTTAATACAGACAAGTGTGAGGTATTGCACGTTGGAAGGACAAACCAAGGTAGAACATACAGGGTTAATGGTAAGGCACTGAGGAGTGCAGTGGAACAGAGGGATCTGGGAATACAGATACAAAATTCCCTAAAAGTGTCGTCACAGGTAGATAGGGTGGTAAAGAGAGCTTTTGGTACATTGGCCTTTATTAATCGAAGTATTGAGTATAAGAGCTGGAATGTTATGATGAGGTTGTATAAGGCATTGGTGAGGCCGAATCTGGAGTATTGTGTTCAGTTTTGGTCACCAAATTACAGGAAGGATATAAATAAGGTTGAAAGAGTGCAGAGAAGGTTTACAAGAATGTTGCTGGGACTTGAGAAACTCAGTTACAGAGAAAGGTTGAATAGGTTAGGATTTTATTCCCTGGAGCGTAGAAGAATGAGGGGAGATTTGATAGAGGTATATAAAATTATGATGGGTATAGATAGAGTGAATGCAAGCAGGCTTTTTCCACTGAGGCAAGGGGAGGAAAAAAACAGAGGACATGGGTTAAGAGTGAGGGGGGAAAAGTTTAAAGGGAACATTGGGGGGGCTTCTTCACACAGAGAGTGGTGGGAGTATGGAATGAGCTGCCAGACGAGGTGGTAAATGCGGGTTCTTTTTTAACATTTAAGAATAAATTGGACAGATACATGGATGGGAGGTGTATGGAGGGATATGGTCCGTGTGCAGGTCAGTGGGACTAGGCAGAAAATGATTCGGCACAGCCAAGAAGGGCCAAAAGGCCTGTTTCTGTGCTGTAGTTTCTATGGTTAACAGAAGAGTACTGCAGTCTGATGTTTGAGATGGGAGTAATGCTGAGAAACACCCGGATATAGTTCCTGCGGAAACTGTCGGACGCTCATTGAGCGCCTCGGCCATTAGACCACAGGTGGAGTATATTTGCAGATTCATGGAAAGCATTAATAGCCAGTGAACACACGGGTACACAATGAGAGTGTGAGAAGGCTGCAGAGAATCGACACTGGTGGCGTGAACAAAAACAGGAATATTTAGGTCAACCCAAAGTTTAAAATAAAATAATCAGGCAGGGGTCCGGTGGAGAGAGTAAGGCAATGTGACTAACAGTAACTTAGGTACGGGTAGATTCAACGTGCAGTGAAGGCATTGTGAATGGCTGGGGTGGTCTATTTCAATTTCCCCAAAGCCGCCAGGTCATGGCAAGAAGCTGTCTTGACAACATTAGTGAACCAACAAGCACGAACTTTAATGGAGCAGGATACAGATTACGTAGTAACCTCACACACTGAATAAATGGTCTTCAAGTTTTCATTCATTCTAAACCCACTGATTTTCCGTCTCACCCACTGTCGTCCTGCATTCAGTTGCAGATCCGACCGTAATATCCCAAACTCTGTAATTCCCCCCCCCCCCACCCACAGCACCCACCCCCGGACTGATAGAGCTGTTATTTCCGGGCCATTTTACTTTTTTCGCGAAGGTTAATAATCTGTGTATACTAATCTTCCTGATTTGTTCCACAGCTTCTCTTTCTGCGGATAGAAAATGTTCGACTGTCTGTCAGAGATGCAGATGCCATATACTGTCTGTTGGTTTAACCATATCAGAATTTGCAACCCGTGTTTTGGGCTAACAAACCATAGAAATGCAGAAGGGGCTATATTTTTTTTTTCTTCACGAATCACTATTTGGTCGGCGCTGAATACATTGCGCGCCTGACCGGCCTTTAGCGAGAAAGTCAGACATGGCCAAAGTCTTCGTGAGGAGCAGAGTGTGAAATGCCTCACAGATATTGGTCAGAGCTTCGGAAGGGGGACAGAGCGTAGCTGAAACTTCTCTCGCTCTCTCTCGCCGAAGACAGGAATTGAATCGGAAATATGGGTTCATCATGCCCGGTGACAGACAGCATGAAAGTCTTTATCAGCCGAAGGAGTTTTATTCTACAGAGGAGGCGCTAATCTGTGGGGTTTACTTTGAATATTGAGTAATGGAGAGGACAGAGGCTCGTACTGAGCCCAGAGTCAAAAACAAACAGGCGGATGAAGACGTCCATTGCAGCTGTGTGGGATATTTATCGAAGGTTTGTGCAGCAAGCAGGAACACATTTTGGAATCGGCGCAAAGGTAAGTTTATATTCTCGATAAGTAAAAATCAACACAAGAAAAGAGAACGACGCGTATCTTTTAAAATCAGCGGTAACTGGTTCCGTCCACACGAAACACTGGAGCAGCTCAGAAAGGCTCGTTGACAACATCCTAACCTACGACTGCGACCGTCTCGAAGTTCAGGAGCAGTACAGCGTGGGGAGTCCGCAGCCTCAAGATTTCCTCTAAAATACACCATTCTAACGCGGAAAAGAATATCGCAATTCCCTTACAGTCTCTGAGTCAGGACCCTGTTACTGTCTCCCCGACAGCCCCGCGGGATACCCAATCCTCAAGTACATCAGCTACTCCACAAGACACCTGTCTCAAAGACAGGTCGGGATGGACAATACAATGCTGGGTCAGCTTGAGAAATTCACGACTCTTGAGCAAATAAAACTGAAATTGAATGTAAAGATTTGACAGCATTCCTAACTGTCGGAAAAGAAAATAAGTCGTCAGTCTGACCCGGGCGTTTTCAACATTTACCGAATATAAACGTGGAGTTACAAATATATATCAAGCAAACAAAAAGGACAGTGTGTGTTTGTGGGTAACATGGGGAGGAGTGGACGTGACGTGCGTGTTGTTTGCGATAATAAGACCTTGGTATAGCTACCGCTCGAAATAGTTTCAACATGAGACTTCGACTTACCAGGGATGGCAACGACAGCAAGAATTGGGTAGTAAATCGGCGCAAAGTCCAAGAGCGCAATATAGATCCGCTGTGATAATGTAAGGCCAGTTGAATGAGTTTTGAAGTAAACATCCGCATTGAAACGTTCTGATCCATTGGTGTAACTATCCACTGAACCGATCCCAGATTCCGACCCATTCTTGAATTGTCCCGCTCTACTCTCCAGGATCGGTGTGTCGGAACTCCGATTCTCAGGTCTGTTGAACAGTGTCATTACCGGAGGCGTTGCTCGTACTGACAATCATTGCAGGCAACCCCTATTTGTACTAAAGAAGCACAAACCGATGACGCAATCAGACCCTGTGGATGTTCACTTAATTAATCCCAATGCACGAACAGGTGCAGTTAACCCCTTCATAGACAGTGAAATAAAGCAGCAGGGATAGAGTGGAGGGAACAGTATGTAAGGAGCGGGGTTTAAACCTAGATGTCATTGGCATCCGGTACAAAACATTTATTACTGAGGCTGATACACCCAACATTTTCTCCAGACGGCTAGAGCATTAATTAGCTGTTTGTTTTTTGGCATACACAGTCTGTAGTCGGCTTGCATAAGAACTCGGTGATAAACTTTCTAATCTAAGGCTCAAGGCCAGGATCAAAACCTCAAGTTTATAAACGTACGAACCGATACAAAGCCACAACCTATGAAAAGAGGAAGGTTCGAAGCAACATGGCGCCGTTGAAACTCCGATGTCGAAACATGATAGAGTCTATGGCGGACAGTGATGCTCCAATAACTCTAATAATATATTGCATTCTCCGATTATAATTTATCTTGTACACTTGGATCTATACTCGGCATCATCCCCACCTCCCACCACGGTCTCTTTTCATAAATGAAGATGCCATTTAATTACTCCTTTTAAATCACTGAGCCAGGGACAAGTAACAATTTCTTGTCAATTACTTTGCACCGTCAGAAGCTTCTGATTATATTTCTCCTCCATGAATGGGCATTATTTACAATGGCGAGAAAATCCGCAGCTGCTGGAAATCCAAGCAACACACACAAAATGCTGGAGGAACTCAGCAGGTCAGGCAGCATCTATGGAAAGAGTGAATAGCCGACGTTTCCGGCCGAGACCGTTCATCGGTGCTCGGAACAAAGAAGCCTGAAGTCCCACAGCAGTGGGCTCAGAAACGATTACTTCACTTTAACCATTCGATTCCCAAACATGTAATTAATTCGTGTCCGCAGCACTGTTCGCAACTTTGCATTAAGATGGACTGAGTTTTATTCTAATTGTCTTTGCTTGTAAAATCTGTGAATAATTTATCCGTTTTTTTGTGAATGCTGTTTGAATGATGCTGCGTGCCTGTAATGGACATGATACTGCCGGACATAAGTGCATCTGTGCATACAACTTTCAATTCGGATTGCTACTTCCGAACTGTCCCCTACCATAAGACCATAAGACATCGGAGCACAACTGGGCCACATCGAGTTCGCTCTGCAATTCCACCAGGGATGAGTCATTAGCCCCCTCACCCTTATCAGCATCTTTCTCTCCCAATACCTTTGACATACTTATCCAAAACCTATCAATCTCCGCTTTAAATATACCCGATAACCTGCCCTCGGCAGCTGTCAGTGGCAATTAATTCCACGGATTCACCGCCTGCTGTCTCAGGAAATTCCTCCCCATCTCTGGTTCAAAGTGTTCTGAGTCTGTGCCCTCTGTCATGGACTCGCCCACAATGAGACACATCCTCGTCATGTCTACTCTATCTTGGTTTCCAATATGCGATAAGATTCAATGGGTCCCCCACCAACTTTCAGTTTTCTAAATTGTAGTGAATAAACGTCGTGAGCCCTGAAATACTCCTCATGTGTTAACATTTTCATTCGCTAGATCACTCTTGTGAACTCCACTGGACTCTTTCCAATACCAGCAAATGCTGTCTTTGATAAAACGGTTTCAAACTGCTCACAATCCCGCAAGTGCGAAGTGCCCGACGATGGCTTTGACAGTCTACGGCAGGAGGTACCGCGGACTAAGGACAAGGACTGTAGGATTGGAAACAGTTTTTTTTTTCAGTAAGACTACTGAAATCTCTGCCATGACACATCAGGTACTTTTTTTATTTGTATAGTATATAGACCTCATTATTTGTGAGCTTATGTGTGTAACATTACTTCAGTGCTGAGTGTTGCAGGTATTGTGTTGTGCACCGCGGTCTGGAGGAGCGTTTTCTCGTTTGGCGGTATACTTGCACACGGTTGAATAACAGTAACCTTGACCGTGAGCCTTGAACACACTTGCTTTTATACTCAGTCGAAATGAATGCGAGCTTTCTATTTGTCTTTCTTACCACCGACTCAAGCGGCAAGTTAATCATTAGGGAATCCTGCCTGAGGTCCACCACGTCCCTTTGCACCTCCGATTTGCTCCCGGTTTAGAAAATGGTCTGCGACTTCATTCGTTCTCGGAACACCTCCCTAAACTGCATTCCATGTGTCACTTCATGTGCAGTCTCTGAATCTGTCTAAACCCTTCTGCAGACTTCCAGCTACGTGAAACATTACCAACCCTACACCTACTTTCCCAAAATGCTCCATCTTAACCAAAAACCATCAACTCCTTCATGGTTATCATTGACATTTAACGGAAAACCCCTCATGATAATAAAGATAAAGCCCTCTGGAAGACCACATCTTGCGTATATTTATTATTATTATTGTTACTATTGTTATTTTTTATCATGATTCATCATCATCATCATTATTATACTACTACTGAATTTTCGCAGCTCAAGCTGGTAAAACCTGAGGTACGGGCTTAGCCATGCACGCTCATTTGTCAGTTGCTGGAAACTTTTGGGGTATTCTAGTGGTTTTCAGTATCGTGCCTTTCTGAAGATTTACATAAATATTGATGTCTAGGCCTAATTGTTTAACATTATTGTGCAGTGATTCTGTGATAATAACAGTTGTAGGTATTACTATTGGGACAATGTATACCCTGTTTATCTTCCATAGTCTTTCCAATCCCTCTTTTAATCAGATTACTCTGGTGTTTTCTACTTTTTGATTTCTGTAGGTTATGTGTGTTTGGACTGACAGTATCGATGAATTGAACTATTCTTTCTGGTTTATCGTCTAAAATTATATCTTAGCGGTTATTATAAATGTCTTATCTGTAACAATTGTTCGCGCGTAATGTAATTTGAAGGACTCAACCCCATGACTTAAGCAGGCGTGTGTGTTCAGTAGGATATGTTATATTTTAATACTGTACTGGGGAAATATGTTTAGCATTTAATTGAATCCACGAAAGTAATGTGTGTTTGTTTATTATTTATTTATGGAGATTGAGCTTGGAACGGGCACTTCCGGCCATTCGAGCCACACACACCGCCCAGCAATCCACTGATTGAACCCCAATCATATCGCGGGTCAATTTACAATGACAAATTAACCTACCAACCGCTTCGCCTTTAGTGTGTGGGAGGAAACTGTAATACCTAGAGGGTACCCACGCGTTGAAGTGGAGACATTACAAACCTCTTACAGACAGCGGCAGGAATTGAATCGCCGTCGCCTGTACTATAAAGCGTTGTGATAACCACTGCGCTACCGTACCCAAAATATGCAGCGTTCTCCAATAAATCCACATTAATCGACTAAGGCCAGGTAATAGTACAACCAATCATTATGAGGCTCTCGGAACAGCTGATAATAACAGCACCAATCTTGCGACACTGAGCACTAACGAATATGGCTACCTACAGAGCCGCTCAACGACAGATCCCATGCCATCTATCAGAATCTGGCACTGCCTCAACTGGTAAGCAAGGAGACTTGTGTGAGAATGTTGTTTGTGAATCTCAGTTCGGCATTCAAATCGGTTGCGTCATCGACCAGGTTGAACAAGCTCCCACTTCCCCTCTAAGTAGACCACCGTTCAAATGGGTGTTGGACTTCCTAACCAACAGATCTCAGATAGTCACTGTGCACAACAACTCTCGCTTTCCTTATTTTTCAGAAATGGTGCTCCAGGTCCCGGACTGTGTGCTGAACCCAATGATGTATTAACGGCGCACACCACTGCATGAAAAACACTCGTGTAATGGCATTGTTAACATCCCAGATGATAGGACAGTGGTGGGGTTCATCATCAATAACAATGAGACGGCCCACGCAGAGGAAGTAGAAGAGACCGAAGCTTATTGTCAGGCAGATAACTTCAGCCTTATTGTCAACAATGGAGATGGTTAACATGCGGGCTATTTATAGGCCTCCAAACAGCTGCAGGGATGTAGGCTACAAATTACAACAGGAAGTAGAAAGGGCTTGTCAGAAGGGCAGTGTTATGATAATTGTGGGGGATTTTAACATGCGAGTGGATTGAGAAAATCAGGTCCGCACTGGATCTCCAGAGAGAGAATTTGTAGAATGTCTGCGAGATGGCTTTTTAGAACAGCTTGTTGTTGAGCCCACCAGGGGTTCGGCTGTACTGGATTGTGGATTGTGTAATGAACCGGAGGTGATTAGAGTGATTGAGGTGAGGGAACCCTTAGGAGGCAGTGACCATAACATGACGGAGTTCACGGTGAAATTTGAAAAAGAGAAGCCGAAATCTGATGTGTCCGTATTTCAGTAGAGTAAAGGAAATTATAGTGGCATGAGAGAGAGGAACTGGCCAAAGTTGACTGGAAAGGGACACTGGCGGGATGAACGACAGAGCAGCAGTGGCTGGACTTTATGCGAGAAGTGAGGAAGGTGCAAGATAGGTATATTCCAACAAAGAAGACATTTTCGAATGGAAAATGGATGCAACCGTGGCTGACAAGAGAAGTCAAAACCAAAGTTAAAGCAAAGGAGAGGGCATACGAGGAAGCAAAAATTAGTCAGAAGTCAGAGGATTGGAAAGTTTCTAAAAGCTTACAAAAGGAAACTAAGAAGGTTATTAAGAGGGAAGAGATGAACTATGAAAGGAAATTAGCAGATGATATCAAAGAGGATACTAAAAGCTTTTTCAAGGATATAAAGAGTAACATACAGATGAGAGTAGATATAAGACGGATAGAAATAGATTCCGGAGAAATTGTAATGGGAGATAAGGAGATGGCGGAGGAACTGAATGAGTATTTTGCATCAGTATTCACCGAGGAAGACATCAGCAGTATACCGGACACTCTAGGGTGGCAGGGGAGAGAAGTGTGCGCAGTCACAATTACGACAGAGAAAATACTCAGGAAGCTGAATAGTCTAAAGGTAGATAAATCTCCCGGAGCAGATGAAACGCACCCTCGTGTTCTGAAGGAAGTAGCTGTGGAGATTGCGGAGGCATTAGCGATGATCTTAGTCAATAGGTTCTGGCATGGTTCCGGAAGACTGGAAGATTGCAAATGTCACTCCGCTATTTAAGAAGGGGGCAAGGAAGCAAAGAGGAAATTATAGACCTGTTAACTTGACATCGGTGGTTGGGAAGTTGTTGGAGTCGATTGTCAAAGATGAGGTTACAGAGTACCTGGAGGCATATGACAAGATAGGCAGAACTCAACATGGATTCCTTAAAGGAAAATCCTGCCTGACAAACCTATTACTATTTTTTGAGGAAATTACAAGTAGGCTAGACAAGGGAGATGCAGTGGATGTTGTATATTTGGATTTTCAGAAGGTCTTTGACAAGGTGCCACACATGAGGCTACTTAACAAGATAAGAGCCCATGGAATTACAGGAAAGTTACATACGTGGATAGAGCGTTGGCTGATTGACAGGAAACAGAGAGTGGGAATAAAGGGATCCTATTCTGGTTGCCTGCCGGTTACCAGTGGTGTTCCGCAGGGGTCCGTGTTGGGGCCGCTACTTTTTACATTGTACATCAACGATTTGGATTATGGAATAGATGGCTTTGAGGCTAAGATTGCTGACGATACGAAGATAGGTGGAGGGGCCGGTAGTGCTGAGGAAACGGAGAGTCTGCAGAGAGACTTGGATAGATTGGAAGAATGGGCAGAGAAGTGGCGAATGAAGTACAATGTTGGAAAGTGTATGGTTATGCACATTGGAAGAAGAAATAAACGGGCAGACTATTATTTAAATGGGGAAAGAATTCAAAGTTCTGTGATGCAACGGGACTTGGGAGTCCTCGTACAGGATACCCTTAAAGTTAACCTCCAGGTTGAGTCAGCAGTGAAGAAGGCGAATGCGATGTTGGCATTCATTTCTAGAGAATAGAGTATAGGAGCAGGGATGTGATGTTGAGGCTCTATAAGGCGCTGGTGTGAACTCACTTGGAGTACTGTGGGCAGTTTTGGTCTCCTTATTTAAGAAATGATGTGCTGTCGTTGGAGAGGGTACAAAGAAGACTCACTTAAATGATTCCAGGAATGAGCGGGTTAGCATATGAGGAATGTTTGTTCGCTCTTGGACTGTATTCCTTGGAGTTTAGAAGAATGAGGGGAGACCTTATAGAAACATTTCGAATGTTGAAATGCATGGACAGAGTGGATGTGGCAAAGTTGTTTCCCATGATGGGGGAGTCTAGTACGAGAGGGCATGACTTAAGGATTGAAGGGCGCCCATTCAGAACAGAAATGCGAAGAATTTTTTTTTTAATCAGAGGGTTGTGAATCTATGGAATTTGTTGCCACGGGCGGCAGTGGAGGCCAAGTCATTGGGTGCACTTAAGGCAGAGATTGATAGGTATCTGAGTAGCCAGGACATCAAAGGTTATGGTGAAAACGCAGGGGAGAGGGACTAAATGGGAGAACGGATCAGCTCATGAAAAAATGGCGGAGCAGACTCGATGGGCCGAATGGCCGACTTCTGCTCCTTTGTCTTATGGTCTTATGGTCTTATGGTCTTATGATTATCGCCTTTGGGAGTCCCCGCACCACTGCTACCCCTCCATAATTCTGCAGCGCAGCAGTGGAAATTGTGTGCGGTCTCAAAAGCTTTGGGAGGCATATAATGCACAACCTCTCATGCTCCCTGATCAAATCCCACGCAATTCAAAAAGCTCATATATGCCTTTAATATCTGAGGAGGACGGGTTGTGTACATCAATAATAGGACCATCTATTGCTGTGTAGTGGAGGGCGATCCTGACAGTAGTCTATTTGCCACATATACAGACAGCCCGCTGAATAACTGTGTAACCCACCTCCGTCTTGGATCAGGCTACGTAGCTTCTACGCCGTGATGACTGGACTCAGTAAATTACTTTCCCCATGCTTTAAGACATCAAAATCTCCGCTCCACAACTTACCCACAAAACCACAACATAGCTAGTATGTTATTATTTCCTGTCAGACACGTTATCCAAATAAAATAATTATACTGATAATATCATGATAGAAAGAGAAATAAATGAATAATAAATATTGAGAACGTCAGCTGACGATCCTTTAAGAGGAGATCTCTAGGTTGTGGGAGCAGGTCAGTGATGGGGTGAATGAATCTGTGTGAAGTTTTCCCCTCTAGTACAAGACCCTGATTGTTAAGGGATAATAAGCGTTCCTGAACCTGTTGGTGTAGGTCCGAGACTCCTGCAGCTTTTTCTGATGGCAATTCCGAGCACTGAACATCGCCTGAATGGCGAGCTCCGTGATGATTTATACTGCTTTCCAGCGCTCTGTTTAGATGTGCTCAACCTCGGGGGTTAGGCATTTTCAGTGATGGACTGGGCCGTGCCGAGTACTTTTTGCACGGTTTTCCGTTCACAGGCTCTGGTGATTCCATTTATCTGTGAGGCAACTGACTGTCCACCACACATCAATGTCAAAGTTTGAGATGTCATGGCCAGGAAATGATAGTTAACTGAAAGGCCGTGAATGTTGTCCACATGGACTTTAACAAGGCCTTTGCTAATGACCCGCTTGGGAGTTTGCTCAATCAGTCCCCAATTGTCATTCAGAATGAGGGAGTAAATTTGTTTAGTCAGTGGCCTCGCCGGAATAGTCAGAGAGGGGTTGTAGATGGGTGTTTCTCTGACTGGAGGCCTGTGACTAGCGTTGTACCAAACGGCTCTGTTTTGCG
Organism: Mobula hypostoma; assembly: GCF_963921235.1. Classification (NCBI taxonomy): domain Eukaryota; kingdom Metazoa; phylum Chordata; class Chondrichthyes; order Myliobatiformes; family Myliobatidae; genus Mobula; species Mobula hypostoma. The sequence goes on from NW_026948208.1 coordinate 249,430, forward strand.
TCCATTGTTGCAGGGCATCTGTATCAACGATCTGGATGATGAACTGGTAGACTTAATCAGTCAATTTGTGTATGACACCAAGACGTGAAAGTTAGTGGACAGCAAGGCAGGCTGTCAAAGCCTGCAATTTGAAAAAAGAAAATTCCCAAATATGGGAGATGGAATTTAATGCAGACAAGTGTGAGGTGCATCATATGGGTGGAAAAACAATAGGGAACTGAACTGAAGAGTGTGGTAGAACAGACCGATCGGTGAGTACAGATATATAATTCATTGAACGTGACATCAAGATTAGGTAGGATCGTAAAGACAGCTCTTAGCGCATTTGCTTTAATAAATCAGGGACAACACAGCAGATCTGCAAGGCAGCTGTAAATACCTAGGGATCCTGCAGACGCATGGAAGCCACGATGAGGACACAATAAATACTGAAAGATCCAAGTTCTCCAAAGAGTGAGACAGGTTGTAAAAGGTCAGCTGAATAGGAAGAAGAAGATCGGAGCCATCAATACATTCGCCCCAGCGTTTATAAGATACCCCGTCACAATATTGTGCTGGCCAAGGAGCGAACTGGAAGTTGCTGATATCAAGACCCGGAGACTACCAACAAGACATGGAGGATTCTATCTAAAGTCCATCGTCGAGCGACTATACACCCACTGGAATAAAGGACGACGGGGACTTGGAAGTGTCAAGGCCACAGTCATGGTAGAAATGAACAACACCCATGAATATGTCAGGAAGATGGTCCCTGAGGCACCTAGGGGAATACATCACACAGCAGGCAGGGGATATGGAAGTAGACGGGGATGAACCAGAGCCAGAGGACCAGAGGCCATGGAAGGACAAGCCACTGCACGTGTGATGTCCCATCGCGAGATATCAGAGGCGTCTGACGTAAGCAAGTCCAGTCAATGACGAAATGAACGGGCTGAGGGGCAGCACAGAGGCGCTGCACATGGCGGCACAAGAACTGGAGCCGAGCACAAGAGTTGTGTCGAAACCTGAAGAGCGAATGGATGGACAAACCTCTGGGCGTTCACAGTCTTTCACGGGGTCTTCTGAGAAGCAACGCCTCTGGCAAAGATAGTTTTCCATTCGACAGAGATCGACGACGTACCAGAGGACGAGAGGATGGCTGTTATTTACGAAGGAGGATCTGGGGAACTGAGGGCCAGTCAGCCTCATATTATTAGTGAGAAATACATAGTAGGGATTCTGAAGAGCCGATCATGTCTCGCGAATTGAACTGAGTTTACGAGCAGGTGAACAAAAAGATAGGAGAATATCTGGTGCTTGGCATTTAATGCCCGAGCATTGGCAAGTCCCCGCAAGATGGTCTGCTCCAGGGTGTTACAATACATCGTGTCCAGCAATTGACATCGTGATAGGTGGCACAATGTGCTGGTGGGATGGGAGATGTCCTTATTTAGGATTGCAGGCCTGTGACCAGTGATGTGCGGCAGCGATCGATGTTGGGTCTTTGATGAATCGCTTTCCAGGTCCTAAATTATAGGTCTCGCCACAATACCGGGGAAGCATGACTTGCAAAAGGATTCACTGTCACAGAACAAACTCTGAAATAGAATCTGTGCGGTTTCTGGCAGCCCAAAAGAATGACACTGTTTCATGTCATAACAGAGGAGGCTTAGATGCGAACTACAGGAGTTTTGTAATTTATGAATTGCATTGTCACACTGCACACTGAAAGATTCAACAAAACTAGAAACTTCACTAACCAAAGTGACAGCGGCTTACCGGGAAATAACAGGGTAGTAAATGTCTTCAATCCAGCAGATTACTGGATTTCCCAACTGAGCGACGTAGTGAACGCTATTGCCCTGAATTCCACAGCTCGGCAAAACACTCTGGACTGACGTACTACAACAGGCTCTGATTTATACAGGGGATCGATCTCTAGTGACAAGGTCCCACCTCTGATCATTGTTATTGAACAAACAAATTACATCACCGGCAGCGTCTCAGGTGCAAATGCTATGGGCATATAACACGAATACGTCAATACCATTAACATTACCTCAGTCAGATCCCTCTGTGTCATTCCACCCAATGCGCAATGAGACCAGCAAGTGAACAATAAGTGGTTTCATTTACAAATTTTACACAGTTGTACTGGCAGCGATCACGACTGCTCTTATTTTCCAAACAGAAACTTTCACTGTGGTTCTCTTTCCACAAGCAATCCGGAATCGATGTTTCCAGCATTGTCGGCACGTTTCACTGTCCCGCCTGCTGTTTCATCTACAAAAAGATCCCGTTTCCCTCCAGTGTGCTCTGGATCCGGGGACACATGCAAACCCCTCTCAGTCTCCTCCTGCTGAATTCAGGTTAATGTCATTCACTTTGCTTTTTCATTCAGCAGCTCCACTTTGGCCGCTCGGACACCAAACCCACCCCACCCTGTCGCACTATCTGCCACCAGATATAAAACATACCCGCTGTGTACACATACATTCTGCCCGGTTCTCCATCAGATATAAAACATACCCGCTGTGTACACAGACACTCTGTCCGGTTCTCCATCAGATATAAAACATACCCGCTGTGTACACAGACACTCTGTCCGGTTCTCCATCAGATATAAAACATACCCGCTGTGTACACAGACACTCTGTCCAGTTCTCCATCAGATATAAAACATACCCGCTGTGTACACAGACACTCTGTCCGGTTCTCCATCAGATATAAAACATACCCGCTGTGTACACAGACACTCTGTCCGGTTCTCCATCAGATATAAAACATACCCGCTGTGTTCACAGACACTCTGTGCAGTTCTCCATCAGATATAAAACATACCCGCTGTGTACACAGACACTCTGTCCGGTTCCCCATCAGATATAAAACATACCCGCTGTGTACACAGACACTCTGTCCGGTTCTCCATCAGATATAAAACATACCCGCTGTGTACGCAGACACTCTGTCCGGTTCCCCATCAGATATAAAACATACCCGCTGTGTACACAGACACTCTGTCCGGTTCCCCATCAGATATAAAACATACCCGCTGTGTACACAGACACTCTGTCCGGTTCTCCATCAGATATAAAACATACCCGCTGGGTACACAGACACTCTGTCCGGTTCCCCATCAGATATAAAACATACCCGCTGTGTACACAGACACTCTGTCCGGTTCTCCATCAGATATAAAACATACCCGCTGGGTACACAGACACTCTGTCCGGTTCTCCATCACATATAAAACATACCCGCTGTGTACACAGACACTCTGTCCGGTTCTCCATCAGATATAAAACATACCCGCTGTGTACACAGACACTCTGTCCGGTTCTCCATCAGATATAAAACATACCCGCTGTGTACACAGACACTCTGTCCAGTTCCCCATCAGGTATAAAACATACCCGTTGTGTACACATACACTCTGTCCGGTTCTCCATCAGCCCTGCACGACATCGATGATTACGTCATTTGATGAACTTCCCTTGTATTATATTTATTTTCGATAATTTGAAGTCCAGAGATGTCCATGGTTCCCTCCATCTCTTAAACCATCTTCTCCACATCTGTAGTATCTGTATGTGCGTGTGTTTGTGTGTGTGTGTGTGTGTGTGTGTGTGTGTAGAAGAACATATTATACATCCTATAAAGCAAAGGAATAAAATTTCCGACTAGTGCCGTGGATTTTGAAACGTTTAATTAGCTGTAAGAATATAATGGGCTGATAAGGCTGCCATTCCCTGGCCTGTGGGTTACGAGCACAACCATAACACGTTTCTGTCCAGTGTAAATACTGGCATGATATTTTTGATCACATATAGATTCAACTCCTTAAACAGATGTCTTCATCTCGTGCTTTGACTTAAAATAGCTGTGTACTTGGGATTACCTCTGCGGTGTCCTGGTAGAAATTAATGTAACACCGCCAAAAAAGGCCACACACCAAATAAATTTAAATTAGAAACCATTATCACCACACACACACACACACACACACACACACACACACACACACAGACATACACAAACACATACACACTTTCTCCATCTCTCTCTAGAAAACATATCCTCCATCTGTCTTTCTCTCTAACTCTCTCTCTCTCTCTCTCTCTCTCTCTCTCTCTCTCTCTCTCTCTCGATCTCTCCCCAGTTATTCCTCGATGGCCCTGCTCATGCCTTTCTCTTCCGTCACTGAACGCGTTAAACAATATATCTTACGGATGGGTCTGCGTATCTTTTAAGGGACAGACCAAAAACCCGAAGTGACATTGAAACAGTCGCAGGTCCATGTTACAGAAACAGGAGATACTTACAGCAGAATGAGAGATTAAAAAAAAACAATGAGTTGGGAGAACACGGAGTAATAGCTCAGTCTGCTGGAGAGAAAAGGATTCGTGACGCAATAGGTTTCAAGCAGGTAATGAAGAGAGGTTTGACATGAAATTCACATAAGTTACGGATTCGTGAGCGAGAACGACAGCAGGGCAGAGACAATCAACAAACGGGAGACGTTCAGTCGGATAATACGAGAGTATGTTTTCAGTCTCTACCTGTTTGTCGCAGGTATAGTGCGGTTCATACAGAACCCACCGGTCTCACCGCACTGGTGCTAATTATTGCTAATTAGCAGTTATTTCTCTACTTTAACGAACCGTAATGCCAATGGGGAAATAACACGCCTTATTTCATTGAACTGGACGCAACACCAGTCTTAAAGCCTCAAGAGAGGGCCGATGCTGGGACCGCAACACCAAGTACGATGTTGTCAAACTACTCCGTGTAATGACAGGACATTATCTGAGCATCGCTGGTGGCGACAGCAGTCTGTAATCCTGTTGATCAGTCCACCTCATCAGGGCTGATTCCACTCGAACAAAAGTCTCTGCCTTGCTATTTCTCTGCGATAACGACCTTGAATATGATTCACTTACTTTGCTCCGGTGATTTTTTTTTCTGGATATGATACGTTAACATTTTTTTTTGGCACAAACTGTCACTGTTTGCACTGTTACCGAGTCAGTAGCAAACACAGATGTTGGCAGATAATGGCGGCGCGAAATGCAAACCAATGACCCCAGCATTACAGACATTATCGGCTGCTGTACCAGAGACAGAGACAAATAGAAAGCATTGTATCAACACCAGTGTAAATGCAGATAAGTACCAGTAACGATATTGCAGAATCACCAGGTTATTTTCGAAGTTAGAATTCAGAAAGAAATTGATTCAGGGAAAAATGCGTATTACGCTGTTAATGTTAAGTATGTAAGTGTGTACCTCATATACATCTTAGAACGAATATGTATAAAATTTACTACTCGTGCTGTGGATTTTGAAACGGTAAACTGACGGACAAAGCCGATGTTGAATCGACCTGAGGGACATTTAGATACTGAAACACTGTTTCGTTCAATTAGCTGCAGGAATACAATGGGCTGATCAGTCTGCCATTCCCTGTCCTGCGGTTAAGAGCACAACCATCAACACGTTTCTCCCTGGTGTGAATACCGGCATAATTTAACAAAATACTTTCTGCCATCTATAGACTCCATTCCGATTCTTTTCATGGTTGAACATAAAAATGCCCGTGTCCCTGGCATTACCTTCGCAGTGCCCTGCAGATATAAATGCAGGATGACAAGTAGGGCCACACCATCGCATAAAACCATATTAAAACCATTATTAACACACACACAGAGGCAAATGAACGTCGGTACATGTATTAAATTCTTTGTCGATCTCCCAGTTCATGCCTTTCTCTTCCCAGTCGGAACGCGCTGAACACGATATTTCACGGTGGGGTCGGCATATCGATTAAGGGATTGATGAAACAGAAGCGACATTTAAACAGCTGCAAGGCCATGTTGTAGAAAGAAGAATTATTCACAGCAGAATGAAATAAGAACAGTAAATTGGGAGAACAGAGTAATCGGCCAGTCTGCCGGAGGGAGGAAAGGACCGAGCTTGCAGTCGGTTTCAAGGTGAAAATGAAGAAAGGGTTAATATGCAGTTGACGTAAAATGCAGAATTAGTGAGAGAGAACGATAGAAATGTAGAGACAATCGACAAACCGGAGACATTCAATCGGATAATATAAGAGTGTGGGTTTCATTCTCCACCTGCCTGTGGCCGGTAGAGTGTGGAGGGATGGTTCATTCTGTACCCACCAGTCCCCGGTGCAATGTGACAGTGTGGGGATCATTTTATAGATATCAGTCCCTGGTACACAATGAGAGTGTGGGGTTCTTTAGTTCTCACTCTTTGGCTCACTGTGAGAGTGTGCATTTCATACTGTACATACCAGTCTCCGTTGCAGCGTGAGAGTGTGGGTTTCATTCTGTATCTGTCAGTCTCTGTTACAGTGTGAGAGTGTGGGTTTCATTCTGTATCTGTCAGTCTCTGTTACAGTGTGAGAGTGTGGGTTTCATTCTGTATCTGCCAGTCTCTGTTACAGTGTGACAGTGTGGGTTTCATTCTGAATCTGTCAGTCTCTGTTACAGTGTGAGAGTGTGGGTTTCATTCTGTATCTGTCAGTCTCTGTTAAATTGTGGGGGTTTGGGTTTTATTCTGTATCTGTCAGTCTCTGTTACATTGTGGGGGTGTGGGTTTTATTCTGTATCTGTCAGTCTCTGTTACAGTGTGAGAGTGTGGGTTTCATTCTGTATCTGTCAGTCTCTGTTACAGTGTGAGAGTGTGGGATTCATTCTGTATCTGTCAGTCTCTGTTACAGTGTGAGAGTGTGGGTTTCATTCTGTATCTGTCAGTCTCTGTCTACAGTGTGAGAGTGTGGGTTTCATTCTGTATCTGTCAGTCTCTGTTACAGTGTGAGAGTGTGGGTTTCATTCTGTATCTGTCAGTCTCTGTTACAGTGTGAGAGTGTGGGACTCATTCTGTATCTGTCAGTCTCTGTTACAGTGTGAGAGTGTGGGTTTCATTTTGTATCTGTCAGTCTCTGTTACAGTGTGAGAGTGTGGGTTTCATTCTGTATCTGTCAGTCTCTGTTACGGTGTGAGAGTGTGTGTTTCATTCTGTATCTGTCAGTCTCTGTTACAGTGTGATAGTGTGGGTTTCATTCTGTATCTGTCAGTCTCTGCTAGAGTGTGAGGATGTGGGGTTCATTCTGTATCTGTCAGTCTCTGTTACAGTGTGAGAGTGTGGGTTTCATTCTGTCTCTGTCAGTCTCTGCTACAGTGTGAGAGTGTGTGTTTCATTCTGTATCTGTCAGTCTCTGTTACAGTGTGATAGTGTGGGTTTCATTCTGTATCTGTCAGTCTCTGCTACAGTGTGAGGATGTGGGGTTCATTCTGTATCTGTCAGTCTCTGTTACAGTGTGAGAGTGTGGGTTTCATTTTGTATTTGTCTGCTTTGGCTCCACCGTTACGTGTGTCGCCCCTGTCCTGTGCCTGTGAGACATGATTCGGTGGGAGCGAGAGTATTTTTCTCCTTCTTTCCCGCTGTTGCTGAAACCTAGTAAATAATCTTGAAATAGATTCAGTATTCCCTGAGCTATTGTTAGAACAAGCGTCTCCTGCAGTCGGTTTATGTTATAATTGTGAGATGAATGAAGACGTAGTATTGAGCAGAATATTCAGCGTCGTGGAGTCATTTGACAAACAGACCATTCGGCCCGAAATCATTTTCCACGCTAATCATTAGTCAACCACATAGTGTCACAATGGCGGGGGCATAGGGAGCAACGGTGGACCCAAATGAAAAATACATCTTGTGAGGTTACTTAGATTTAGTTTATTGCTGGATACCAGGAGAACTAGGCAGGAGCAGGAGAAGGACCCAGGACTACTACTAGGCTGGGACCAAGGGTCTGGGCTTAGACTCGGAATCGTCTCCCAGAACTAGAGGAGACATGAAGAGGCTAGGGTATGGACGCCGAGCCCGAGACTGGGCAAGAACCCAGTACCTGGATCATGCCTCGGGCTCGGACCACAGAACCAGGCATGAACATGACATGGGCTAGGGAGAGGAGGGACAAGGAAAACAGAGCCTCGGTCTCGGGAGAGCAGGTACATGGAACCATGGACACATACACAGAACACAAAGTCGGGACCCCTCCTTGGGTACAGGACATAGGGCCGGGACTCACACACAGAACAGAGAGCCGGGACCCCTCCTTCGGTACAGGACATAGGGCCGGGACTCATGACCCTCCGCGGGGCAACGGCAAGACGGCCTGACTTACCCCACGGAGGCGAGGACAAGACAAGATAAGACCAACACGAATGAACACCAGACAGTACCTATCTAGCTCCGGCAATAGAACTAGACCGAAGTACAGGTGGGGGCTGCAGACGAGGGTGAGAGGCGAGAGGGGCAGAGAAGGGATTCAGACAAGGGGGTAGGACAGGAATCACAGACCGCCAGGGCCAGGACTTGACTCAGAACTGGGAAGCCGCAAGGGCCAGGACTTGTCTTGGTGCTTGAATGCAGCTAGGAAAAGGACTTGGCTTGGTGCTTGAACGCCGCCAGAGCCAGGACTTGAATTGGTGCTTGAATGCCGCCAGGCACAGGACTTGACTTGGTGCTTGAATGCCGCCAGGGACAGGACTTGACTTGGAGCCTCCGGGTAGTAGCGAGCTCTCGAATCGGCCCGGGAACAGCAGACAGCGGTTATTGATTCCCGCCGGCGGGTTAACTGACGGACCCACCTTGGTGAGGAAACTTTGCAGGCTTGCTTTAGCGAGGTAACTGAACAGGGTTGCTCCGGTGAGGGAGGGCGAATTATCGGCCCTCGCTTCGGCAGAGAGCAGGCTTGCTCCGGCCAGATGACATCGGCACACCGTAACTTAGATGACTTTGCAGACACATCCGCGCCGAACGGCTGAAAGCCGGAGACTATAAACTACCGGTTCAGCCGAGCGTTAATTGCCTCTAATCACCAAAGTCGAGGGACACGGGAAAACAGGGAATCAACGGTCTGGATCGTAACATAAACAAGGTAAATTTAAAGGGACTCCGATCCGGATCATGACACACAGAGCCAATTGAGCAGCACGTGGTCTGTAACTTTCTGTGGTTTGGCAAAATCACCTTTGAAATGTTGAATGAAAATAATCAAATTAAATAAATCCAATAATTTATATCAATAAGTGTGTAATTAGATTAATAATTTGATCGAAATAAGACCAACCGAGGCAGAGCGTTTCATGTTCCAGCATCGTTTATATGAATACATTTCCACTCAGCAATTCTAAATTGCTAATTTGACCGTGTATCTTCTCTCCTATGTTTGCCGATTCTGCCACATATTTCTCAATGTGCACTGCACCATGAATCAGTTCGAGTTATGTCCCACTCATAGTTTCATATCCATTTCGAGTTCCCTATGATAGCTTCAGACTTGCCTGCAATATGCCATGCATTTTCCATTGATAAAATTGTGTCTATGTTGTTCTGTGCAGCACTGAGTTAGTTTGTGAATAGGAATGCGAGGGAAGGTCATGTTTCACATTTGGAATAATCCACAGTTCCACATTGCAGCATCCGGGTGATTGATAACCTCCTGAGAAATTAGCGTCACTGGTTACGTCACAGCGCAGCCGGGAATGTTCCGCTCGTCAGGGACATGGTGGGAGGAAGAGTTTGCTCCTGTGTGGCAAGACACCCTGTCCTCTATTACACTACGTCAGTGCTGAAGAACGAGATAAATGGAGGAGAATGGACAGCTGATGATTACTAGATTGATATTACAATGTGAACACATCAGCTGGAGATGTTGGGATGCTGGAACAGTAGAGTACAGGAACAAGCCCTTTTACTCACTACTTCTGCGCTGAACAAGATAGCAAATGACATTAAACTCTGATGACTGTACATGACCCATCTCCCTTCATTCACTGCATACGCGTGTGCTTTGATTGAATATTTACCGTTATGGAAAGCTAGAGGTTATATCTCAAAAGATGGGAAACCAATACCATCAGCTCCCATGTTGAAGTAGATATTTGAGTAGGGAAGTGAAAACACTTATGGATTAAACAAAAAGGTGAAGGATCAGTTACAGATTCTCCCGGAAGAGAGCACGAATGCTGGTGAGTGAGCCAAACTAGAATCAAGCTGGGTGGTGAAAAGGAATCCAGGAGCAGAGGTAGGGAACAGAGAAACCAGCAAACTGTAAACATATAGTGTTAGTCATGACACAGCAAAAGGATCAGGAGTTAGCAGAGGTACAAAGAGGAGAGGAATCTGAAGAGTTTTGGAAATATCGAGGGAAACAGGCACGGAATCGGATTGTAATTAATAATGGTATTTTTTTTTGTGCCAGAATGTGAAATAAACCAGGTGATGTATTGCCATCATGACATTTGTGGGCATCAAGGATCAGCCAGAACTATGGAACAGCTGAAGAATCAGTGTTGGTGGTCGAAATTGCGAGGAGATGTACCACATTATTGTAAGAATTGTTTGATTTGTGCCCAGTAATAACCAGATAAATCGGCTGGAGAAGCAGTATTAGGACACGCCCCGTAGAAGGACCATGTGTTAACTTGCAGGTTTATTTTGCTAGATCTTCACCTCCATCCCCTGAAGCACTGACCTATGTCGTCGGCATTGTGGATGCGTTCACCAATTGGATAGATAATGTCACAAAATCTAATGAAACTGTTTGGGGTAAAACAGAGGTTCAATATCCCCTATCGACCACAATACAGTGCGATTGTTGAACTGATGAACTGGCATTTAAAGACAATGTTGTGTAAAATGTCTCAACGGCTCATGGTCACTGTCTTACCCCATGTTCTGACTTCTCTAACTTCCGCTAAGGCCCCACCTCCCCCTCGTACCCCATCTGTTACTCATTTTTATGCACACATTCTTTCTCTCACTCTCCTTTTTCTCCCTCTGTCCCTCTGAATATACCTCTTGCCCATCCTCTGGGTCACCCCCCCTTGTCTTTCTTCCAGGACCTCCTGTCCCATGATCCTCTCGTATCCCCTTTTGCCTATCACCTGTCCAGCTCTTGGCTCTATACCTCCCCCTCCTGTCTTCTCCTATCATTTTGGATCTCCCCCTCCCCCTCCAGCTTTCAAATCCCTTACTCACTCTTCCTTCAGTTAGTCCTGACGAAGGGTCTCGGCCTGAAACGTCGACTATACCTCTTCCTACAGATGCTGCTTGGCCTGCTGCGTTCACCAGCAACTTTGATGTATGTTGCTCTCCTGCATTTACACGTTTTAGGTTGATGATCGCGAGAAAAGAAGTAAAAGCGTTAGTTTTCCTGCTTGGCTAGATTTATCACAGACCGAGTATGATAGCATTGGAAAGGACAAATTCAAGCAGCAATTAATTGACTCTATTAAGGAGGCCCATTATGGTGCCGCCCATAATACGTGACGGAAGAAACGGCAGAGCGAAGCTTGTTTCGAGGTGCGAACAAAACCGGGGGCGTTTGAAATAGATCAGAATGTTATGATGTCACTGCAGCAGCCGAGCCCCTTTACACCTTCGCGATTTGTCGGGACAGAGACAGTCCATCAGTATTTCGAATCCAGACTTCTCCATATAAGTTGGGTTGATATCAACTCAAACCTCTTGGAGATAGTCAATATCCCCCAGTAGCTAAGATCCTGAAAACATGTTGTCAATGGGATGTTCTGGTCCGAGATGAGATGATCCTCTTAGATTTATGTTTCAGGCAATTGACGGTAATGGGGCTGAAGGAGTAGTTGTCCCCACAGTGAGTTGGACAACCACTTCCAGTTTGTACCCGGAGGATAAGGACAGTTCACATCTTTGCTCTCGCCCGAGCCAAAGCGGAGACAACGGGAGAGAGAAACAGATGGGAGAACGTGTTTGTTTGGTGATCTTCTGGAAATAAAGTGGGCGATAATTGATCTGACATGAATGGATTTTAACAAGTCGTTAAAGATATCCATGGTAGGACCAATTATAACGTCAGAAGGTTTGGTACCCAGGGAAAGTTGGCTGGTGGATTCAGAACTGACGCTCACAGAAGGCAGAGGATAGTTGTGGATGGAGGGTTTTCTCTCTGGATGTCGGTGACCAGTGGTGTCCTGCAGAAATCTCTTCTGAAACCCCCGGCTTTCTGAGTTTTTATGAATGATTTGGATGAGGAGGTGGAAGGGTGGTTTATTGTATTTTCAATGATGTGGAGGTTGGTGGAATTATGGAGAGTACAAAAGTTTGTTACAGGTGACAACAGGACAGTGACAGGACGCAGGGCAGCGCTGAGAAGTTACAGATGGAGTTCAACCCGGGAAGGTACGAAATGATTCATTTAGGACGGATGAATTTGAAGGCAGAGGTGATACTTTCTCGAGTCAACCGAGGGCCGCACAACAATACGAGTTGCACAAGGGAAACTGAGTGATGAGACTTCCTCCAATAAGGCGAGGGCCGCTGATCGCTACGAGTATCCCAACAGACACGGAGCGGTGCACTGCGAGAGCAGAAGGAAGTGTGATTGACAGGTGAGCTTGAACACATCCGCTGTTCCGCACATTCTTATAGTGACGCTCGAAAGGCAATATACCTGACAGTAAATCAGGAGAAAAAAAACTTAACGGCAAATAATAGAACAGCCTGGGAACATAGAAACATAGAAACATAGAAAATAGGTGCAGGAGTAGGCCATTCGGCCCTTCGAGCCTGCACCGCCATTTATTATGATCATGGCTGATCATCCAACTCAGAACCCAGCCTTCCCTCCATACCCCCTGACCCCTGTAGCCACAAGGGCCATATCTAACTTCCTTTTAAACATAGCTAATGAACTGGCCTCAACAGTTTGCTGTGGCAGAGAATTCCACAGATTCACCACTCTCTGTGTGAAGAAGTTTTTCCTAACCTCGGTCCTAAAAGGCTTCCCCTCTATCCTCAAACTGTGACCCCTCGTTCTAGACCTCCCCAACATCGGGAACAATCTTCCTGCATCTAGCCTGTCCAATCCCTTTAGGATCTTATACGTTTCAATCAGATCCCCCCTCAATCTTCTAAATTCCAACGAGTACAAACCTGTGGATATTTCACAGATTTCACTTACTACTTCATTCAAAGAGCGAATGGGTGGAGAAATAGTGGTAGAATTGTGGCAGGTTTGAGAATATGTTTAAAGTTAAAATGACTGCATCGCAGGTCACGGGTGTGGGGAGGTCAAGTCATTCACCGGTAGAGGTCAGGTTCCTGCCGAACAGCCCATGTGCGCTGGAAAACAGTGTTCTTCAAACTGCCCACAGCCCTCGCGAATCTCCTGAGGGCACGTTCCCTTTTTGATCACAGGTCTCTGGAATATCGCTGTGGATCTTTTAAACTGTTTGGAGAAATATGTGCAGTGTATTTGATTGTAATACGTGTCAGCTGTCACTCTCATTTCCAACACTCAATCCGCCCGGAATGACTGAAACGAACGAAAGAAAAGAATGAAAGAATGGTCCCCTTTAATAAGGACGTTTGCTCCATTCCCCCGACGGAACAAACTCCTTCTCTCAATTTCAGAAGCGAATATGCACGGTCAAATATTACAAAAGAAATCGACTTCAAGAAGAATGTCTACTTTTAAAGCAGCACACGTATAAAAAATATCCTATTTAAATAGCTGAAGCCAGATATCATGGAAAATAACATGAAAATCTCATATCATGTTTTGTTTTGAAGTACATCGTTGCAATATCCCTTCAGGAGTCAAATTCATGACACGGGGATAGTGAGTAAAAATAGTTTTGCGTAAGTGTTTGTGCAGTTGGTTGTCACTAATGTCCCTGACGTGATAACCACGCTAATTGCCTCAGTGGAATTGCTCTCATCTCAATAAAAGTCTGCTAAACCGATGCCCAGTCCATCTGAGCAGCTGAAACGCTCCGTACAACTGAACGCTGCTTCTGACGGAATATGGGATATCCGGCGATTTACTACATCGCGGGCATTTTCTTTCCCACACTCGTAGCGGTTGGTGTCCCCGGTAAGATGCCGGAGCTGGTTACTTTATGTACGGTGCCGTCGTCTTGCTGTTACTCTGCTGCGGGATCCGCACTGTTACTGAGCACAGATGCTGCCGTCGGCTGAAACGTGTTTCCGGAATGGAGGGTTCAGGCATCTAATTGTTTTAGTTTCATTTTCGTACTTTGATCGATGTGATTTTTTTTGTCAATTACGTTCGCGCCGATATTGTCAGTGTTTCACAATTTCACCTCGCTAGGCTTTCTGAAGTGATGTTGGTCTCTGCTTTTCCAGGTCCGAGTCTCTATCAGTGTAGAAACTTCGTCCTTATAACAACGTGGCAGCTTATATAAATGACTGTCCCGTCCATTTTCGACACGTAGGTCTATTCTTACATAAGTCAATAAATGATAAATTGTGCTTTGTATGTTTTGATTCCATTTTGTCACCGCTGCAAACAATCCCTTCAACTCCTTCACCTCTAATAATGGAAATTGTCTTGTTTACTGGGATGATCGTCCGTTCACCGGTACGTGAGTCGTGAAACTCTGATGCCTCGCTATAAACTGTGGGAAGGTCGCCAATCCGCTGACACTCACATCCGTCATTGTCCTCCAGCCGGAGTGCAGCGACCGAGACCGCACACACTGGATTCCCGCTTTCCACTTCCAAACAGACCAGACCTGGGGGCATTCAGAGAGATGCTGTTGACCATTCTTCTCTTTTGCTTTCCAGTTTCTTGAGGTTAATTTGCCTGCGATTAGATATCTGCTTTCCACTTCCAAACTGCCATACCCTGCATAGCATCTTTAGAATAGGCATTCAGAGAGTTGCCACTGAAGGTATTTCTTTTTTATTCAATTTTCTTGTAGTTAATTTAACGGCCATTGTGATCGTATCTCGGGGAAAATGCGGTCTCTGCAAATGCATCACCCGTTGCCTGGTTGGAATGGCCACAGCGGATCTGATGGTGGTTATCGTTGTTGCTTAAGTGGAACAGACAAATAATATCTACACTTATTCTAATTATAGTTCCATTTTTCCCCAATTTGTTTCAGTTAATTTAACGGCGATTGTGATCCTTTCTCGGGGAAAATGCGGACTCTCCAAATGCATCACCCGTTACCTGGTTGGAATGGCCACAGCGGATCTGATGGTGGTTATCGTTGTTGCTTTAGTGGATCAGACCAACAATATCTACATTTATTCCAGATCCCTGCTCATCACTCCTGTATGCGCTCTGACAGTTATATTTCGGGCTGTAACGACGGACTGTTCTGTTTGGTTTACGGTCAGTTTTACCTTCGATCGCTTCATCGCAATATGTTGCCGAAAGCTGCGGGAACGATACTGCACCGAGAGAACAGCAACGGTGGTTATCGTGACCGTGGTGATAGTGAGCTGCGGGAGATGTGTCCCGGCTTACTTTGCCCTTGAACCTTACGTCATCATTGACAACACGCCGTGGCGGTGCACCGGCTCATATGAATACGCTACTTCACCCGTGTGGAGAGCATACCAATTACTGGGGAGTATTTTAACCCCATTGCTCCCAATCGGCTTAATCCTGGTGTTTAACGGGTTAACCGTAAGGCATATCGTTGCTGCAATTAGAGCCCGCAGAAGGCTTCGGCACAGCAGCGACAATCAGAAAGATGCCGAGGTGGAAAACCGCAGAAAGTCGATTATTTTGCTGTTTTCTATATCAGCTAATTTCATATTATTGTCGATGCCCTATGTATCCCATTCCCTGAAATGGCAACAGCAAAACTATTTTTACGAGGACAGATATTTGAGTTCCCCGGTGTACATCCTACAGCAATTTGGGTTAATGTTGTTAATGCTCAGCGTGTGCACCAACACTTGTATCTATACACTGACACAGAGGAAATTCAGAGAAGAGCTGACGAATGGAATGAAGTATGTGTTTACATTAAATGGCCGTCTGTGTAGATAACACCCGCCTCCAATGGCAATTCAGCGGAGTTTTCAAATAAAGCCGTTTAACAATGGACAGGGTTGGCAAATATGTCATACACTCAAACAATCGTATGTCTGGTCATCCTGAAATTGTAGAATTGGCAGAAGATTGCTGACTTCATACAGTTCAGGTAGGTAGGAATACAAACGTTGAATTCTGATGGCGTGATTGTTACAATGGTTGAGGTATGTTACAAACTATCACAGACACTCAACTATCACAGGGGCAGGAATGGCTGCAGGACTTTCCGTGTTTTTGAAGTTGAAAGATGGAGAGGGTCGGGTAACAGAGTGCAAAGGGAGTGCGATGGCAGATCAGGGACAGTAAGGCAGATGCAGAAAGGGAGGACAACGTGGAGCGTTCGTTTGTTAATAGACTGTGAGACGCACACAGAAACATGAAGGGCGCGATCTCCCCATTTGGAGTATTCTATACAGCCGCCCACCAGATTAACAAAAGAAAAAAAAACGCAACGGGAACACTGAGGAACCGATGGGGAGCGGAACATGGACATCTGTCAAGTTATTGGCACGGGGAACTGAAACTTCCACAATATTCTTTGACACCTCCCCAGAGTAAAATGTTTCGGTATGACATAATTTCTCAGTTGTGTCCAGGAAGGATTCATGTCACTATAAGAAGACACGCGGACCAGCGAACAGTCCATACCGGATCTAACATTAGAAAAGGAAACGGGTCAGGTGAAAGATCTCTCCGCAGGTCAGCATTTCAGAACGATAGGGCAGAACACCCCGACATTTAACTTACACGGGGATAGGACCAGGAGCATGGAATGTATTTAGTTGGGGGTCTGCCATGCATGGTGCTACCTGGCAGGAGCTTGGGAACGTAAATAGGGAAATGATGTACTCAGGGAAATGCGCAAAAGATATGTGGAGATTGTTGAGGGAACACTAACATGGAGTTCATTATAGGCTTCTCTCATTGAGACAGGGCAAGAATGATAGCGTAAAGTAACCCTGGGTGACAAGAAAGTTGGAAGAGCTCGTCAAGAGGAACAAAGAAAAATACTTAAGAGTTAGGAAGAAAGGACCGGGTATTGTTATGACGGGTCACAATGTAGACAGGAAAGTATTTAATAATTGTCTTAAAAGAGTTAGAAGGGGGGCTTGAGAAGGACTTGGCGAGTTGCACTGTGAAGAACAGGAGGAGACTGGGGTGAGTGTGGGCAGATCAGAGGGAAAAGAGGAAGACTATTGTCTGGAGTCCAAGGAGGCAGTGAAGCTCCTTACTGAATACATGGATGAATGTAAACACTGCGTAAAAAGGCGGATTCGCCAGATCATGCCGACGCTGAGAAAGAGGATGCGCTGGAAACTTGGAAAACATTATGATGGATGATTCCCCGATACCGGAAGTGATATAGTCCAGCTAATACTGAAGGCGAGCGAAGTTACTGCAGAGGTTTTGGACAGGATATTTGTGTCTTCGCTGGTCACGGAAGTAAAACTAGATGATTGGAGGGTGGAAAATATTATTCATTTGTTGACGAAAGATAATAGGGATAATTCTTGGAATTATAGACCAGGGAGTCTTACATCAGTAGTGGATAAACTACTGGAGAGGATTATTGAGAGGAAATTAATGAGTATTTGGAGAAACTTAGCCTTGCTACGGGAAATCAACATGGCATGTTGTGCTTTCTGAGCCAGATTGAATTATTTGAAAAAGTGAAAATAAAACAAACAGAAGAATCAGAACAGTCGATGTGGGTGCATTAATTTTGGTCAGGCGTTTGATCAGTTCCCCGTAGTAGACTCATTCAGAAAGTCAGGAGGCAGGTGATCTAGGGAAACCTGGCTGGTTGGTTCACAATTGGGTTACTCACAGAAGGCAGGTGATTAGAGTGAATTCTGTCTGGAAGACAGCGGGCAGCCGTGTTCTGCAAGGAGGGTCGAAATTTCGGTACAATTTACAACTATATTTGGTCTCTGCAGTTACAGTGCTCCGAGAAATAGGACTGAGGGAAATAACCGATTTAATCTGACCACCCAGCAGCAGCTGGATATTTATACAGTTAGGGCTGACGATGTAAGCAACTCGCTGAACTACTGGTTGCAAATGACTTCAAAACAATCTTTTCCAACGGAGTCCTACAACTTAAAATCAACTTTTCAAAGTGTTGAGCAGCAGTCTTCTAAAATGCCAATTCCAAATTCCCAATTCAACTATACGCCAATTTATCCTAATGCCAATTTACCTCTGAAATGTGGTTTTATCGTGACGGGTGTAGATACGTTCATATTTCGATCTATTTAACCCTGAATCTACATGGCCGGTGTGGAATCCGTGTCTCCCTCTGAAATCAATAATAAATGAAACATACAAAACTACAGAAACTAAAAACGCAGCGACAGCAAAGCAAACATCCGGGCTCACACTTGTCTTCCTTCAAAACCATCGCAGGCAGTTGTAGAATACAGAATAAACAACTTCCAAGCAAAATGTCTGAGCATGTATTCTAAAGAAATTAGGAGAGTAAGATGTGGAGCGGTGAGTCTCACATACAATAACGCTTCATAGAATTTCGAAAAAATATGCAGCCTCCAAATTTCGCATTAGTTCCTGGAAATCACTTCTTGCAAGGTGACACTTTTTTTTGTCACGTGTATGGTTGAAAAGATGATTAACCCAGGCAACCTGTTTGTATTCTATACCTTCACAGTGCGGTCGGCGTCAATTTTGACCGGGCCCAAGAATCCCCTCTTGTTCTCAGTGTCTATACTAAATTTTGAACCACAGATCTAATTAGAATATATAAATAGCCTATCTGATATTATTAAATTGTTGATTAATCCTTAATTAATGTTTCAGAAAATCTAAAATCCATTCAGTACATACGGGTGAAATTTGACCAGGAGCAGTCTCAATGCACAAACATTTGCAGCACCGGGTCAAAAGTATGAACTTTTAAAATATTTTCATTTCGCGCATTTTGAGTCTTTTTTAGAAAACGTCAGCAAATTTCGGCTAAAAATGGCATTTAGGGTGTTTTTAACTGCTGTCAAATGTCAGAACGGGTCAAAATTGACCCAAACAGTATGCAAGGGGAAACTTAATCATCCCCCCCCCCAAGAAAAACTAAAGAAACACACGACTCACATAAGGCCATTCACGGCCGTAATCTTTCTCTTTCTCCTTCAGTTCAACTCACTTATTTCCAAACCTTGTGCTAATTTTAAATCCGCAATACATTCATATTTCCAAAATATCGCAGAAAATGACATTGCTCTTATTTGTTCAATAGTTCACAACCATCTGCAATTGTTATTATACAACGATTAATAAAGCCTTTCGACTCCAAGACAAAGAGATACAGAAAGTAATGTATAGCCCACGAGTAGATATTCAGCATAATTCAAATATGACGTTCCCACAACTCCAAGCATTCAACGACTGCCAAGATTTTTTGAGGATGTGACTAAACACATTGATTAAGGAAGAGAAGTAGATGTAGTGTATGTGGATTTCATCAAGACATTTGATAAGGTACCCCATGAAAGGCCTATTGAGAAAATAAGGAGGAATGGGATCCAAGGGGACATTGCTTTGTGGATCCAGAAGTGGCTTGACCACAGAAGGCAAAGACTGGTTGTAGACGGGTCATATTCTGCATTGTGGTCGATGACCAGTGGAGTGTCTCAGGGATCTCTTCTGGGACCCTTACTCTTCGTGATTTTTATAAATGACCTGGATGAGGAGGTGGAGGGATGGGTTAGTAAGTTTGCTGATGACACAAAGGTTGGAGGTGTTGTGGATGGTGTGGAGGGCTGTCAGCAATTACAGTGCGACATTGATAGGATGCTAAACTGGGGTGAGAAGTGGCAAATGGAGTTTAGCCCAGATAAGTGTGAAGTGCTTCACTTTGATAGGTCAAATATGACGGCAGAATATAGTATTAATGGTAAGACTCTTGGCAGTGTGGAGGATCAGAGCGATCTTGGGGACCGAGTCTATAGGACACTCTAAGCAGCTGCGTAGGTTGACTCTGTGATTAAGAAGGTGTACGGTGTATTGGCCTTCATCAATTGTGGAACTGAATTTAAGAGCCAAGAGGTAATGTTGCAGCTATATAGGACAATTGTCAGACCCCACTTGGAGTACTGTGCTCAGATCTAGTCGCCTCACTACAGGAAGGATGTGGAAGCCATAGAGAGGGTGCAGAGGAGATTTACAAGGATGTTGCTTGGATTCGGGAGCATGCCTCATGAGAATAGTTTGAGTGAACACGGCCTTTGCTCTTTGGAGCGACAGAGGATGAGAGGTGACCTGATAGAGGTGTATAAGATGATGAAAGGCATTTTCCCCAAGGCTGAAATGGTTGCCAGAAGGGGACACAGTTTTGAGGTGCTGGGGAATAGATACAGAAGAGATGTCAGGGGTAACTTTTTTAGTCAGAGAGTAGTGAGTACGTGGAATGGGCGGCCGGCAGCGGTGGTGGAGGCGAATACAATAGGGTCTTTTAAGAGACTTTTGGATAGGTACATGGAACTTAGCAAAATAGACAGCTATATGTACGCCTAATAATTTATAAGGTAGGGACAAGTTCGGCACAACTCTGTGGGCCGAAGGGCCTGTATTGTGCTGTAGGTTTTCTATGTTTCTATGTTTCTCTGTTTCTATTTCTCTCCTCCAATTTCTAACCAAGGATCGGATTCGGATGAAATGACCCCTTTGTTGTATAGTATCGGGGCGAATGATCCCCATTACCACCGCGGCAGCAACAGATTTGTTCACTGTACTGGGACCACTGTCCCATCCACCTCCAGCCCGGAACTACTGTCTTTACCGCCTTACTGAAGGAGTGAGGGTATATTCCTGTAGTGTGTTACTCCCTTTATCATCTCACACCTGCACTTCCAACTTCTCATGCTGTAACCATCCATTTATTACCTGGTAACTATCTGGTAAGGCTCTGTGAGATTGGTTAGACTCGACTTACTACGCACTGGCCCTTACTGACTCTCTCTAATGTTCCTGTTTGTCCAGACACTTCCCTTCATTCCCCATGACCAGCGTAGTCTGAACACCGAGGACAATTCCTCATTATGTAATTCTTGACGAGTTCCTTCCGATCAAAACTGTCGATATCATCCAGCGGCCGGCACTGACATTTATGGCCTTTTGCTGTTAAATTCTTCTGCAGTGTTTCAGACGCATTGAGAGTAATCTGGAAAAGCAAGGCGTCGTAGCTTTAAATAATTAATCGATTGGACTTAAATAGTACGATACGGTATAGTAGATAGAGCATAGAACAGAGAATATTACAATACAGTACAACCCATGTCTCCCGAGGTTCCGACAGCCTTTCAACTAATTTAAGTTCGATCTAACACATCTCCACCATACCTGAATCAGAAATAGAAACAGATCGAATATCACAGGCATATTTCGTGAAATTTGTTAACTTTATGGTGGCAGTAAAAATTAAATACATGATAATTTAATATAGAGATAAAAAACTGAGTTGCAGGTGGCAGCAGGGAAGTAGCTGTTCCTGAATCGCTGACCCTGAGCTTTCGGGCTTCTGTATCTCCCTCCCGATGGTAACACTGTGCAGAGGGCGTGTCCTGCAGGTGGGCAACTTTAATGATGGACGCCAGGGTTACAAGAATCACCTCTCCTAATAATGATCTGTGAGGTACAGAGAATCTGTATTTGTCAACAACTAACTTCTATTATTTCAACCATAAAGCTCGTAGGTTCACACGACATCTTCACGCCATGACACTCCATGAACAGTCAATGAAGAGAAAGGTCATTACCCGGGAAAGGAGTGGACTCCGGCCAGAGAGACGAGAGAGAGGGACTGGGGAGAAAGAAACGGGACAGAGACTGGTGAGGGAGCGAGAGAAAGAGGAGGGTAGAGGAAGGCCATGGGGAGGGAGGCCATGGATCAGTGACGTACAGAGAATCTGTATTTAACAACAAGTAACTTTTATTAGTTCCCGCTCACCACGTGTCCGTGGGGTCCACCTTATCCACGGCGGTAGGTCTCTGGCTGCTGGAGAGTTATCGCACCTGCGTATTTGGAGCTCCCGAGTCTTCTACTGTTCCTCATCGACTGGACTGTTGGATCTCCGTCCCATTGGCTCAAGGTCACCTGACCTACCTGGGTGACCTTCTCATTGGTCATTGTACAGGGCTACAGCCAACATTGTTTCATGGTTCTGCTCACCCCAGCCTTGTGTATTCGTTTCTTAACACTCTGATTGATCCAAACCAGTTAAATGGGGAAACTCAGACAGAGTCTAACGAGATTATCGATTGCAGGTCTGGCATCTTGCATAAAAAGTAACTATTCCTCTAAGAATGGTCTCAGGTATATTGCTTTGATTAGATTGTCCCACAGCAAGAGTCAGTTCAGAGTCCACTCCTGGTCTCAGGTTTAGCAGATCATTACCTGAAGCTTCAGTTGCTCTGAATAAATTATCCAAAAACAAGAAACTGTTCAGAGTCCACAAAATGGGGGATACAAACTAACTTGTCTGCTTCCCCTTTCCTCGATCAGACTGCAGTTCCTTCTGGCCAACATTTCCCTCCCCTTAATCCAAAAATATTTATTTTAGGATTATTATCCTCCTGTCATTCAGTTCACTGCCCACAGGACTGCCTTGGAACCCAGCAGGTGTGTAACACTTACATTCTATATAAAAAAAAATAACATTTACTGACTAAATTCGCAAACCGTATACTGACAATCGCCTCTGATGTTTCATGGAGCTATTATCCTCACTTTTCTCCATTATTTGAGCCTTCCATCTTCTCAGTTGATATACGTTAAGCAATACAATTATCAGGGTACATGAAATTAGTATTACAGCACCATATGTTATTATTCTTACTCATGGATGTATTTGAGTATTTGTCCCCCAATTCCAAAATTTACTGAAAAAGCCTGGGTCACTCAATAGTTCATCTGCCTTACCAACGCGTGTTTGAATTAGTTTAGTGTGTTTAGTCCATTGATGGGTTATCTCCCTTGCCTCCTCCACAACACGTGTCCAGTCTGCGGTCAAGTGAGGAATTGGTGGCAATTCAGTAACAACACGGCCCCACAGATATTCATCTGCATCAGTCCTTTGGATCTTGAAGTTCTCATCCAATACTGTGTCTCCTGCTGGCTGAGGAAAGGTTCGTCCTCCAATGGTCAGATCTAAAGTCACATTCGCCATGGCGACATTGTGACTTTCCAAAGGGCATTGTTTCCATCCGTTGGTATAACTTGTGGCCCCTGTTGATCTATAATATGTCTGTCCCACCAATGCACATTGTAAGAAAGACTGATTATTCACAGGCAAAATAGGTAAAGAAAAAAAAATTCATAAGTACTGAAATCACAGTTTGTAAGCTTCTGCTTTGTCATTTCTTCTGAATAAGAGCAGTGGTCTCCCCCTTGATGGCTTCGAGATAAATCTATCCCTTTCCAGGTACCATTCATAACAATAGCATGTGTGGGTGGGTAACTTAAGGATATTCATTTATTCTCATGATATTTGCCAACATAGTGAACACTTTTCAAAGGGTAGTTGAATTATCTCAAAGGGTAATTTCAAAGGGTAATGTTGAATACTGCCCGACGTAAAACCTTCCTTTACCATCATCACAGGTACCCATTACTCTGTTGGTTATTGTAAGTCTTCTATTATGACACAATGCCACCTTTCTCCAACGCATTCTTTTATCTGCTCATCTGAGACCCAATTTCGTACTTGATGTGCATGAAGTTGTAACAAATTAGTGCCAATCATGGTAAGCAACCAACTAGCATATGTAGCACAGATCTCAGTCCTATACTTTTCCTTAGACGTGAGGTTCATGCGGTCAATAATCAGATTTGTTGCATCCTGAAGGGGCTTCAGAAATTTACTGCATACAGGGTTACTTGGGATGCATGTCGCCCAATCTGATTAGTTTTGTACCTGATCTTCGTAATTTTCTCCAGCAATATCCCTTATTTTCTGCTGGAGAGACTGTATCTGATTTTCTATTTCTACTTTATCTAGAGTGTGACCATTGCTACCCCTGATGCATAACCTGCTCCCACTAACTTTTCTATTTTTGACTGGCTTAAACTCACTCCTGCTTAATTGAAGGTGAGTAAATGAATTTCTTGTTGTAGGCGAGCACCAATCAGGCACCATTATTTCATTTAGATTAAAGATTGCCTGCATATGCTTACACCTTGGTTCCAAAGTGACAAATTCCCCGATATACTCTGACACTAATCCTATCCTGTTTGTATCACACTGGGTCTCACTATATTTAAACTCCGGTGTAGTTTCCCTCACTTGTGGGTGCGGAGTAGTGATTTTTCGAACAGTTTTGAAAAACTGGAAAGGGCCTGGCCCCTGACAAAAACTCTTCTCCGTGTCCGATAGTGCTTCCCCATTCTACTCTCCCCGTGTACTACATTTCTCTGTGGACAGTTTAGAATGACAGAAGCAAACTTTAAGAAACTTTTGGGGTGACCGCCCCAGTCGATATACCTCTTGTGTAAATCACTGCCCCACTCAATATACATATGAGTGCGATCCCACAGAACTGTAATCTTACCATGGCAACCATTACCTGAAGGCTGCCCAATAATGGACCTAGATACTGACTCATATGTCCCATCTGGGATACTGAATAATATCACCTCTAGAGTTTTATGGCACAGGAACTGTACCTTTCGTCCACGCACATTAAGCCATCTACTCCAGTATAACACAAGTTTGCGTCCTCAGTTTCTCCTCTGTTAGACCCTATTCCCCGTGTACGTTGAGATGATTTGTTTCCGTTCACTGAGTTTTTTTCCAAGCAACGACATCACTGTTGACACATTTGTCCGCTGTCCTGGCTCTGGACCAAAACTGACATTCATGGTTGATGCCATCGCAGTACAATACGTTGTTCTCTTGATGTTGAATTAACCCTGTGACGCACAAGGGTAATATCTGCTCATATTTCCAGTTTAAACGTTAAATTATCTTATTTCCATATTTTGTATCTGTTCTTCTAACAAATCCAATCTGGGCTCCCAATTGTCTTTGGACTCAAGCCGTCTGTCTTTTCTTACCCATTTTAGATTCAAAATAGGAAGGACTAGCACTGGCCTTTCTTACTTTTCCTTTGTTTTTTTTTGACGGAACTTCCGTGATTCTCAGGATGAGAGGACTGAAAATCAACCCCTTGATAGGACCTGTTCTCATCTTCTTGGGACAGTTGTTCCATCCTCGGGTCTCCCAAATCAGGGCCATCATGTTGTACATCAATTATTATGTGCCGAGGGTGATAATATCCCTGTTTCCTCCCCACCCGTTTCAGCTGGTGGATATGCTACCACACACTTTTATGTGGAGAAGTCAGCACTTAGTACACTGAAGGGCTTGCTTTGTCGGAGGGAGCTTCGCTCTGAATCTGACTGCGGTAGTCTGTGATGAAGCGGTACGGAGGGAGATTCGCATTGTGTCTGACCAGGGTTTCGTGTGTTCGGACGGGGCGGAGGGAGCTGCACTTTGTGTCTGACCACAGAGGTTTGTGATGGGACGGTGCCGCAGGAGGTTCGCTCTGTGTCTGATAAATGTTGAGTTGTTTCGGATGTTGTAGAGGTGTATCTGACCCGGGATTTTTGATTGTGCGGTGTAAGGGTCTTTCGTGGAAATCCCCCAATGTACCCATTGCGACCGCATGCTCCCTCTCCAAGGACGGACGGGCACGAACGTATCCTCGGAGGGCGCAGAAACAAGACCACCAGGAGATCTGAGATGCAATGGGACTTGGGAGTCCTCGTGCAGGATACCCTTAAGGTTAACCTCCAGGTTGAGTCGGTGGTGAAGAAGGCGAATGCAATGTCGGCATTCATTTCTAGAGGAATAGAGTATAGGAGCAGGGATGTGATGTTGAGGCTCTATAAGGCGCAGGTAAGACCTCACTTGGAGTGCTGTGGGCAGTTTTGGTCTCCTTCTTTAAGAAAGGATGTGCTAACGTTGGAGAGGATACAGAGAAGATTCACTAGAATGATTCCGGGAATGAGAGGGTTAATATATGAGGAACGTTTGTCCTCATATTTGTCCTCCTTGTAACCCGCCCCCATTCTGTACTGGGTGCTTGTATATGAGGAGCTTGGGGCTAAAATGCGGCCAGAACCTGAACAGCAGCCCCGGCTGATACTCACAGTCACACACAATTAACTGACCGGCGACAATAAGAGAGCCAGGTTGAATAATCAGTCCTGTTTCTCACCGTCACTCTGCATCGGGGAACCAATGTTTATAAAACTACACTTCGGTGTCCGAGATCGCCAGGGTCACTGCCGAGGAATTTGTCAATTTAACATCGTTATATCGGCCAGACTGCAAAATGAACCGTTACTGCCGAAATTTAGCAAAATAATTCTCTCCCCGGGTAATCCCACCCCGGGACACTGGTGGCACAGACTGAAACCCCGCTCCCCGGGCACTTCCTGTCTTTGTCATTCCCCGGGTGCCCACTTGGGCGACTTATCGAACCCGGTCATCCAGCGGTAGCAGCACCGCTGAAGAAGGGGCGGAAATACGTCACTGCGGGACCACATGACGTCACAAAGCGCGCTGCCGGAGTAGGAGTCAGTTACAACCGTTGGGAATTAAACCTGGAGCGCGGCCGTTAAAAGGGTGGATGTGAGTTAGAGGGGAGGGAGGGAAATAGGCCAAAATGTCCTTATTCCGCGGGCGGGGATGTTCACACAATCATTTGATCGAAATTTTACTGTCAGTCCGGGTCTGGGATCCCCTCAGTTCCTTCTCCCCAGTCTGACTGAACTGATTCTCCACCAGCCTGAAACAGATGGAAGAATAAAGATGACATAAACAGATTACACGACCGTGTCAGTAACAGTTCAAACACTGTAAATGATGACGTGCAAGTTCTGAGGGAAATTAGAAAAGTGATTTAGAACGAGGGCTGTTCCTGGCGTTGGGTGGCAGTAGGGGAATGATTTCACCTTTCATAGAGAATTAACAGGGATAATGCCGGGACTTGAGTTCCTGATTTACAGGGAAAGTTTGAATACGTGGAGAGGATAGGGTGAGTGCAGATTAGTCAGGAGAAGGCGGGGGATGGAGAGGCGAGGAGAGTGCGGATGGTAGATAGGGTAGAGAGTGAGTGCGGGGTGTGGAATAGCGAGGAGGTCGCGGGTGGTGGGGTAGAGTGGAGACCGCAGACGGTGGCACAATGAGTCGACGGCGGGGGCTGAGAGAGTCAGAACAACACCAGAGCTGGGGTAGAGATGTCAGGGCGGCGGTGGAATAGCAAGGAGGGAGCGGCGAGCAGGGAGCGCGCTAGGTAGGGTAGAGATGACAGGTTGTGAGACGAGGTTGTGCGGTAACGAGGAGAGCACAGGGGGCTGGGTAGCGAGGAGAACTCGGGTTGTGGTAGAGACGAGAGTGTGGGGTTCGGGTACCGAGGAGAACGTCGGGGCGGGGGTAGAGTGGAGATCGCGGAGGCTGGGACAGTGGGTCAAGTGCGGGGTGTGAGATAGTGAGGAGAGTACGGGAGGTGGGGTACAGATGACAGCGCGGCGGCGGAGTGGCGACGAGAGCGCAGAGGGTTGCGAGGAGAGCGGGGAGGGAGCGAGCAGAGCGCGGAGCTCAGGTAGCCAGGAAAGCGTGGCGGTGGAAAAGGGTGGGGACCGCGGTGGGGATGGGGAGCACGGAGAAGGCGGCAGTTCGGGTAGGGATGAGAACGTGCAGAGTATGGGGCAAGAGGGAGAGTGCAACGGCGCGGGGTATCGAGGAAAGCACTTAGTTGGGTACCGAGGAGAAAACAGGGGTAGGGAGTGAGGAGAGAGCTGGAATGCTGTGGCGAGGAGAGCGAGGGAAGCGTCTGCGAGGAGTTCGCGAGAGGTAGTGTAGTGAGGAGAGTTTGGGGAGTCGGTGCGCGATGCGAGCAGATGTTGGGCTGTGGGGTGGAGAAGAAATCGGAGGGGTGGTGGTGACAAAGATAGCGCGGGGGTTATACAGCGAGGAGCACGCGGGAGGTGTGGTAGTGAGGAGAGCACGGGGAGCTGGGGTCGAGAAGAGAGCGCAGAATGGTGCAGTGTACAAAGGAGAGCGCGGGAGTGGGGCTGTGGAGGCAAGATCTCCGGGGTGGGGCGGGCGAACAGCGCGGGTGGTGGGGCAATGATGAGAGCTGGGGGGTGGGGTGGCGCTGGCAGCGCGGAAAGTGGGAGTGTTGGCACATCTAGGAGAGAGCGGGGTAAGGGACAGTGGAGAAAGTGCGGAGCTGGGGCGGCAACGAGATCGCGAGGGTTGTGGCGGCGAGAGAATATGGGCGCAAGGAGACACAGGGTGTGGGGCGGTGAAAAGATTGCAGTGGGTGTGGGACGGAGAGGAATTCGCCTGGAGTGTTGGGTAGCGTTCAGATGGCGGCGCCGTGGGACGGCGTGATCGTGGGGTGTGTGTGGAGGCGAGGAGAATGCGGGGATCTGACAGGGAGTGCAGCGTGGCTGGTGGGGCAATGGGGAGAGCGCTGGTGGTGTGACAGTGACAGAGCGTGGGGAGCTGTGGTAGAGCGGCGAGCACGGGAGCAGCGTTAGGCTATCGAGGAGATATCGGGCTGTGAGTTGGAAGGGAGACCGCAGGGGTTGGGCAGCGAAGATAGCGCGGGGTTGGGGTAGAATTATGCTCGCGGGAGATGGGGTACCAAGGAGAACGCGCGGTATAGACCAGAGAGGAGAACGCAGGGTTGGAGAACAGATCTTGGGAGTGTAAGTTGGAGGCGATATCGCAGAGACTGTGGCGGCGAGGAGAGCGCAGGGTTGGATGGTGGTGAGATCGTGGTGTGTGTTGGCGAGCGGAGTGAGAGGGCTGATGCAGCGAGGGGATGGCGGGTTATGGGGCAGTGGGGAGAGTGCGAGCGGTTGAATGTTGAGGAATGTGCGTCCTCCGCACCGGGTATGCGACACTGCCGTGCTAGTGTGAGGTGCTCTAGACCATTCTTGTATTGCCCAAGATACGCAGGGCAGCAGTCACCCCAGGTTACTGTTTCCCTCAAGTCCGACACCAAGACACAAAGTTACAGCCGTTTATTGATTTGAAGACCAAGAAGGCATGGACAAGGAAGAGACAGGAGATCTAACAGGACTTGAACCGGTGTACTGGTCCGTATTCTGGAATTCACCTTCGAGTCTGGATGAGTGCGCCACGCTGACTTCATTAGGTTCTGTGTAGATGAGCGGCTGCCTATGAGTACTTACTGTACACATGCAAATCAAAAGCTGTGAATGAAGCAGGAGGTTCGCAGTCTGCAGTGGACTGGGTTTGTGTCACTTAGGTCTGGCGACCAGGTCTGTACAAGAAAAGCAGGGATGACTTGCAGAGAGCTATTTCAGGAGTGAAAGAACAATTCCAAGGATTCCAACTCCAGCGGGGTTTACAGATCATTACTTCCTGCAAAGCGCAGCTCAACGTCACGAAGGACAGTGATGCCTCAGTTCCAGATGAGCTCAACACACCTGATGCTCGATTTGAAAGGCAGAATAAAACTGCACTCTTGCTGATAACCGTAGCACCCAGTGAACTTGCAATCTGTCCCGGAGGCAGTCATCAGGAGAGTGAAGCATCGCAAGGGGGAAGGCCCCGACTGAGTACCTGGTAAGGTTCTGAAAACTTGTGCCAACCAACTGGCGGTATTCAGAGACATTTTCAATCTCTCACTGCTATATTCGTAAGTTCCACCTGCTTCTAAAGATCAAAAATTATACTGGTGCCCAAGAAGAGTAATGTGAGCTGCTTGAATTACTATCGTCCAGTCGCACTCACATATACGGTGCTGTCGTGATGCGAAAGTTGGTCATGGCTGGAATGAAGTCTTGGCCTATCGCCACAAAGCCTACGGCCGCTACGATCACACAGGCTCTCCACGCCGCCTTACATCACCTGGACAATACAAACACCGATGTCAGGATGCTGTTTCTTGACTATAGCTCTGCGTTTAACACCATCATTACCACAGTGCTGATTAAGGAGCGGTAGAACCTGGGCTCCGCATTTCTCTCTACAACTGAATCCTTGACTTTCTAACCGGTAGACTACAAATTGTGCAGCTAACGTATCCACCTCCCTCACAACCAGCACTGGTGCAACTCAAGATTGCGTGCTTAGCCCACTGCTCTACTCTCTCTACGTTCTTTAGACTGAGCTGAAATACCATCTGTAAAGTTGTGGATGATCTGACCATTATTAGCAGACGCCCAGACGGTGAGCAAAGTGCGTGCAGGAGCGCGATATGCCAGCCCGTTGAGTGGTGTCACAACAACAACATTGCACTGAACGTCAGTCAGACCAAAGAAGTGACTGTGCACTTCAGAAAGTGTGGGACGTACCAGTCCACACTGAGGGATCAGAGGTGCAGAGGAGAGCCATTTCAAGCTCCTGAGTGTTAATTTCTCTGAGGACCTAATGTGGTCGCAACATACCGATGCAGCTATAAAGAAAGAAAGGCAGCGGCTATGTTTCATTGGGAGTTTGAGGACATTTGGCATGTCGCCTAAAACACATGAAAACTGCTACAGATGTACCGTGGCGAGCATTCTGACTGGATGCATCAGGATCTGGTATGGAGTCACGGGATTATACTGCATATTATCAAAGCAAGCTGCAGACAGCTGTTAAATTAGGCAGCTCCATCTTCGATACCAGCCTCCGCAGTATCCAGGACATCTTCAAGGAGCGGTGCCTTCGGAAGGCGGCGTTCATGATGCAGGACCCCCACCACCTAGGACATGCCCTCTTCTCATTGTTACAGTCGGGAAGAAGGTACAGAAACCTGAAGGCACACACTCAGCGATTCAGGAACAGCTTCGTCCCCTCTGTCATAGGATTTCTGAATGAACTGAAACCCATGAAATCTACCTCACTACTTTTTTAATTTCTATTTTTGCAGAACTTATTTAATTTAACTATTCAATATACGTATATGTACATACTGTATATATTTTTATTTGTTGTCATGTATTGCATTTTAGACCTACCACAATGTTAACTAATTCCAAGACATATTCTATTAAAGTTGATACTGATTCTAATGACAGAAGTAAATTAAACAGTGTAAACTTCTAACATGCGGGAATAAATAAGCTGTTCCCGACTCACTCACAGTCACACACAATTAACTGACCGGCGACATCGAGTGACCGGTTGAATAATCAGTCCCGTTTCTCACCGTCACTCTGCATCGGGAACCAATGATGATAAAATCACACTTCAGGCCCGTGTCCGAGATTGCTGCAGATCCAGGGTCACTGCTGAGGTATTTGTCAATTTAATATCATTATACTGACTGCACTGCTGAGTGTATCATCCTCAGCAGAGTGACCTTCTCGCCAGATAATCAATCTAGGGACTGATGTCCTTTACTGAGCTTCGCCCCCGGACGCCTCCTGACTGCCTAATTTCCCAGGGTCTTCTTTGGGAAGAAATCCGGACCCAGGAATCCGGTGGAAGCAGTTCCGTTGGAATTTCATGACTGTGATAAGGAGTGGAGCTGGAGTCCGTTGGAATGGTTGGCTATCAACCCCGGAGCATGGCGATTAAACGGAAGGGCAGCGAATTGGCCAAATGTCCCCATCCCCTGGGCGGGGATGTTCACAAATTCAGATGTTCACAGGATCACTCTCAGTCCAGGTCTAGATTCCTGCAGAGAGCTCAGTTTCTTCCTCCCGGTCTCACTGAACTGATTTCTCACCAGCCTGAAACAGATGGAATGAAGAGGAAATAAACAGATTACACAACAGTGTCAGTAACAGGAGACTGGGGTTAATGTTTCAATAATGTTTCCCGCGGATCTGTTGATGTTTTATCGCATTGAACATTATCACAGACTCTCACCAGATCCACTCCAGACTCGTACGAGTCAGTAAGAGGCGGCGGAGAGCGGGGATTGATCGGTCTGTGAGCGAGTTCAATCCCAAATCCAGCCCCGTCAGTGTCTGGTTTGCAACGAGAGCGGAGAGGAGATCGTCGGTACCAGAATCTGTGAGACCAACACAGTTCAACCTGGAGATGAGAGAGAGTGAGGGTGAATGATACAGAGAGACAGGAGACAGTACAAATCCCCAGAGTTTATCAGTAACACAAAATTACTGATCACATTAATGATCTGTGTCAGACACCCAGTGACTGTAAACACAATCTCCCACAGTCTGGTGCTTACCCCAGTTTCTGTATTTTACACTTTGGGTTCCTCAGAGCCGTAGACACCAGTTTCACTCCTGAATCTCCCAGTTTATTTTTATTCAGGTCCAACGCCATCAGTGATCGGTTTGTACTGAGAGCAGAGACGAGATGCTCGGCACCAGAATCTGCGAGACCGACGTCAATAAGCCTGCAAATATAAGAAAGAGGGTAAAGCACAGGTAGACAGGAGACGGTACAAATCTCCGGTGTCTATCAGTAACAGAATTACTGATCGTATGAATATTCAGTGTCAGAAACCCAGTGACTGTGAACGCAATCTTTCACAGTCTGGTACTTACACCAGTTTCTGTATTTTACACTCCGGGTTCCTCAGAGCCGCAGACACCAGTTTCGCTACTGAATTTCGCAGTTTATTTCCGTTCACATCCAGCTCCGTCAGTGATCGGTTTGTACTGAGAGCGGAGACGAGATCCTCGGCACCAGAATCTGTGAGACCGACATTCTCCAGCCTGGAGATGAGAGATGAGAGTGAGTGTGAAGGACACGGAGAGACAGGAGACGGTAGAAATGAACAGTGTTTATCAGTAACACAATTACTGATCACATTAATGCATTAATGTTCCGCGGCAGACACCCAGTGACTGTAAACACAATCTCCCACAGTCTGGAACTTACCACAGTTTCTGTATTTTACACTCTGGGTTCCTCAGAGCCGCCGACACCAGTTTCACTCCTGAATCTCCTAGTTTATTCTCCCCGAGTCTAAGCACAAACAGAAAAAATGATGAACAACGTGATTCAAACCGTGGGTCTGAGGGAATTTCCCTCACTGGGATATTTCAGGAAACATTAAATCCTTCAGTAAATCACTGATCGGAGTTCCCATCACTGTCAATGTCCAGCTCCAGGGTATTCACCGAATGTCAGGAATTTAGCCTGTTGGTATGACCTTGATAACTCCACACATTCTGACTCATTCGCCGACTGTGAGCAAAATGTTCTTGATGTGAGAGAGTCATAAGGGCAGGGTTGAAGGGTGGGAGAAAGTCCCACAGTGAGGAAGATTTGAGAATGGGACCGTGTCGATGGGAGATGGTGGACGCGACCCCACCTGAGGAAAAGGGATAGAAAGACGGAACCAGCAGAAGGAAGGGGAATTGGGTAGAGTGATCCCACAGGAGGAAGGGGGATGGATAGGAAAAAAATCAAACAGGAGGAAGGGGATGGGGAAGTGCGATCCAACAGGAGGAAGGGGGATGAAGTAGAGCGATGCACCTGAGGAAAAGGGATAGGAAGAGAGATCCCACAGGAGGAAGGAGGATGGGAAAGAGATATCCCTAAGGGAAGAAGGGGAATGGAGAAGAAATCGCACAGGAGAAAACCAACGGGAAAAGATAACCCCTCAAGACGAGAGGATGCAGAAATAGATTACATAGGGGGATGGGTCTGAACTGATCCCACGATCGAGAGGAGGTGCGCGCATGGGGACTGTCGCATTCAGTGTCTGACTGGGTATTAGTAACATCGAGAAGGAACATTGTCAATAAACGTGTCACAGGCAGCGAGAAACGGCCATTCCAGTGATTTACTACCATTAAACTAATGGCCGTTGTTCACTGATCTGATGATGACTCCAAAATCTCCTGAGGAGGAAACTCAGACCTTTACTTTCGTTAGGAAATTACTGACCGACCCCCTGGTAATTTCTCAAAATTCTTCACAATCTGTTATACTACAGTTTTACCCAAATCCATTTACAAACCCCATTTCCAAAAAAGTTGGGGCATTTTCCAAAATGCAATAAAAACAAAAATCTGTGTTATGTTAATTCACGCGAACCTTTATTTAACTGACAAAAGTACAAAGAAAAGGTTTTCAATAGTTTTACTGACCAACTTAATTGTATTTTGCAAACCTACACAAATTTAGAATTTGATGGCGGTGGCACACTCAACGAAAGTTGGGACAGAGGCATGTTTACCTTTGTGTTACATCACCTTTCCTTTTCATAACACTTCTTAATCGTTTTGGAACTGAGGATACTAATTGTAGTAGATTTGCAATTGGAAATGTTGTCCATTCTTGCTTGATAGAAGACTTCAGCTGCTCAACAGTCCGTGGTCTCCGTTGTCTGATTCTCCTCTTCATGATGTGCCATACATTTTCAATAGGAGATAGATCTGGACTGACAGCAGGCCAGTCAAGCACACGTACTCTGTGTCTACAAAGCCACGCTGTTGTAGCCCGTGCAGAATGTGGTCTGGCATTTTCCTGCTGAAATAAGCATGGACGTCCCGGGAAGAGACGTCGCCTTGATGGCAACATATGTTTCTCTAAAATCCTAATATACGCCTCAGAGTCAATGGTACCTTCACATACATGCAACTCACCCATGCCGTGGGCACTGATGCACCCCCATACCATCACAGATGCTGGCTTTTGCACCTTTCGCTGATAACAATCTGGATGGTCGTTTTCATCTCTGGCACAGATAACTCAACGCCTGTTTTTGCCGAAAACTAGCTGAAATGTGGACTAATCTGACCACAGCACACGGTTCCACAGTCTTTCGGTCCATCTGAGATGAGCTCAGGCCCAGAGAACTCGCCGGCGTTTCTGCATAGAGTTGATGTATGGCTCCTCCTTGCGTAATACAGTTTCAAGTTGCATTTCTGGATGCAGCGACGGACTGTGTTGAGTGACAATGGTCTTCCAAAGTACTCCCGAGCCCAGGTGGCTATAATTGTCACAGTAGCATGACGGTTTCTTAGGCAGTGCCGCCTGAGGGCTTGAAGATCACGCACATTCAACAGTGGTTTCTGACCTTGCCCTTTACTCACTGAGATGTCTCTGAATTCTCTGAATCTTCTCACAATATTATGTACTGTAGATGTTGAAAGACCTAAATTCTCGGCAATTTTGCGTTGAGAAATGTTCCCTTTGAACTGACTTAACAATTCTCTCACGAAGTTTGGCACAAAGGGGTGAGCCATGACCCATCCTTGCTTGCAAAGACTGAGCCTTTGATGGACGCTACTTTTATACTCAGTCATGATACCTCACCTTCTACCAATTAGCCTGCTTAATGTGGAGTCTTCCAAACCGGTGTTACTTGAATATTCTGTGCACTTTTCAATCTTATTTTAACTCTGTCCCAACTTTTGTTGAGTGTGTTGCAGCCATCAAATTCTAAATTTGTGTATCTTTGCAAAATACAATTAAGTTGGTCAGTAAAACTACTGAAAATCTTTTCTTTGCACTTTTGTCAGTTAAATAAAGGTTCACGTGAATTAACATATCACAGATTTTTGTTTCTATTGCATTTTGGAAAATATCCCAACTTTTCTGGATATAGGGTTTGTACATTGAAACAACATAATGTAACGGTTTCACAGTTCAGAGTGAAGTTAAATGGAATTACCCCAACTCCTGGCACTTGTGCAGCCCGGGTCCCAGCCGCTGGATTCCTTCACACTGAATGTGGCAGTTCCACAGGTCGAGGTGTTTTATTGTACCACACAGCCCGAAGACATGAGACAGGACCGCGCAATCAATCGGGGTCAGTGTCATTCCCATGAATGAAAGTGTTTCCACAGATCCCAGTGTGGCCTGAGCCAATCCACGATTCTGAGACTCAAACAGGTAGTGCAATGTGTTCATGAGGCTCCTTTTACCAGCTTCACTCCTCGTGTTTCCACTCTGGCGTTTAACCTCCTCCTTCACCCAGTCAATCACCCGGCAGGTTGTTTCATGGGGAAATGGACCCAGAAACTCCTCCAGGCCCCGAGCTGTCATTGGGTTGGAGAGACCAGCAACAAAACGGAGAAATACCTCAAATCGCCCATCTGTCGTGTTGTGGGCTTCGGTGAGGAATTTCAGGATATCCCCGGAATGTGGAGTCAGGAATTGTGCAATTGCAGCTACAAACTCTTGGATTGTGAGGTGTGGGAATGTGTACACCACACACCGGGAAGTGTCCTCTCTCTCCAAAAGCTCCATCAGGAATCGGGAAGGCTGCAGATTGTAGTGGATCAAATCTTCACTTGTAAATACAGTCTTCTGCTCGGACACTCCTCTGAAGGCCATCTGACCTACCCTGAGTAACACATCATGGGGTCTCTCAAGCTCACGGCCGTGGTTTTTCAGGATGTTGCAAATATAGTAGGAATATAGTTGGGTAATGGTCTTGGGAATTCGCTGCGGGTCCCTGACTCTTCGTGTGAAGAAGGGGCCCAGTGCCAGAGCGAGGATCCAGCAGTAGGAGGGGTTGTAGCTCATGGTGTACAGGATCTCGTTCTCCTTCACGTGTTTGAAAACAGCTGCTGCCACCGTCTGATCTTCAAAATACTTGATGAAATATTCTTTCCGTTCCTCACCAACAAATCCCAGGATTTCAGCCCAGACACTGATCTCTGCCTTTTCCAATAAATGTAACACAGTGGGACGGGTGGTCACCAGCACTGAACACCCTGGGAGAAGCTTGTGCTGGATTAAACTGTACACAATGTCAGACACCTTGCACTGGAATTCAGGATCCGTGCAAGCGTACTGAGATTCTGTGTTTCTCCGACTGTCAGCAAAATCGATTCCGTCCTTGTATTCATCCAATCCATCGAATATAAACAGCAAACTTTCTGGGTTCTTCCACAGTGTTTCTAGAACATTCCTCAGGTAAGGGTAGAAAAACAGCACCAGGTTCGAGAGGTTTATTATACAATTGATCGTGTTTAACTCTCGGAATTTGAAACTGAAGACAAACTGGAACTGTTGGTATATTTTCCCCGTGGCCCAGTCATAAACAATCTTTTGTACCATTGTTGTTTTGCCGATCCCCGCGACTCCGGCCACTGCAGCTGAACTCCCTGCTTTGGAATTACTGTGGGAAAAGCTGCTTTGGATCAGCTGATCCGTCCGGATTTTTTCCAGCTCTACATGGAGATGTTTCTTTCTCAATTTTTCATGGGTTCTGCCTCTTGCCAGCAGCTCATGTTCCACCAGTCTCCGATCTCGAACAGTAGAAATGACCGTGAGCTCAGCGTATCGATCAACCAGCTGGGAAACCTTCACCTTCTCCCTCATCAGGATCCTGTTGACTCTCAGTGTTTCAGTTTGTGCCCGCAGAGTCTCCTTGTGTTTCTGTTGAACATCTTCCGTGGGAAAAGAAGTAAAATGATTACCACATACATTTGTCAAAGCACACAACTTGAAAACTGCAACTGGATCTCTGTACTAATATTGCAAGAAT
Organism: Mobula hypostoma; assembly: GCF_963921235.1. Classification (NCBI taxonomy): domain Eukaryota; kingdom Metazoa; phylum Chordata; class Chondrichthyes; order Myliobatiformes; family Myliobatidae; genus Mobula; species Mobula hypostoma. The sequence continues at coordinate 286,736 of NW_026948208.1, forward strand.
TGAAAGTTTCTATGGATGACAGTGTTGACTATAAAACCTGGTTCACGGGCAACGGACACAATGGTAATCAACCACAGAGAAAATACCGGACTTGTACAATCTGATCGTCAGCGAACAGTGAAGGTTAACTTTCCTTCGGATTTTTTTTATTATATCCCACCTGCCCAAGTTATTGTACATGTGGGTTTTACAGAATTTCTTTCCGACGCCCAGTGCTTCCTTAAGTATCATCACTAATGACTCCACAATCTCATTCATGACAACACCTTCCTGACGAGCCACTGTGACGTTCTGGTGTTCTCATCCCTCGTCCTTCATCATCCTCAACCTGTCTGAATGAAAATACACGCTCCTCAACTCTCAGCAACCCCCCATCAGGCAACAGCACACTCATCTTCCTGCACTGAGATCGCTCACTAATGTTTTGAATTAACAGTGTTTACTCACAGACTATTTATGCTCGTCACGGTCTCTGGAATCTGTCCCAGCAAGGCCACATTGGCTTCATCAGTTCAGACACGCTGCTTCTCCACACATTCCACTGACAGCCATGGATCTGAACTCTAATGTACTGTACTTTTCCTCACACTCCTCAGACTCTCCCAGAACTTCCTTTATTATACTATTTGTTATCTGGGATATTGCACACGCCAATCGGGACAGAATGTGAAAAATACATGTGAGGTGAATTTCTAGAGAAAATTCATATGGAATATTCCAGGCAACTATGGATACGAGTTCACTGGTAAAGATCCACTGCAGAGGAAATCGAACGAGCTTGTATGTGATGAGGAATTTCAGCTGACAGATGCATTTACTTTCTCTCTTTGGCCGATAAGCTGGTCAGCTATTGGGATGCATTGCAATGTAATAAACAAAAACTGATAAAGAAGGAAAAAACAGTCTTACAGTTTGCAAAATAATTTGGAGACATTTAAAACCGAGACGAACGAAAATATCATAAGCATCTATTTTCTCCCATCAATCAAGTTAGCAGAACTGTGGTCAATTGCCTTGCATGGTTGATAAATAGTTGTACAAATTGAGTCGTTAGGAAGTGAATGTATTTTCATGGGCACTGGGAGTCTGAGAGGTGGTCTATATTGATTTGGATTTCTTTACTTGCTGGCTGATTTATTTGGACCATGGCTCTCTCCTATTCCCCTTCTGATTTCCGTCTCTGAAACTGCATCTGGTTGCACAATATCAGATTATAAGATCATAAGATATAGGAGCAGAAGTAGGCCATTCGGCCCATCGAGTCTGCTCCACCATTCAATCGTGGGCTGATCCAAATCTTCCAGTCATCCCCACTCCCCTGCCTTGTTCCCATCCCCTTTGATGCCCTGGCTAATCAGGAACTTTTATATCTCTGTCTTAAACGCACCCAATGACTCGGCCTCCACAGCCGCTCGTGGCAACAAAGTCCACAGATTTTTACCACACTCTGACCAAAGTAATTTCTCGGCAAATTGCTTTGTTAGTGTTTAACATGTTCACCAGCGTCAAGTTAGAATCCCAGCTCCTGCCCATTAACGTAATGAACAATAAACAAATCTGCAATGAACAATAAACATGAGTAACAAATCTGAGAGGACATCGCCATCAAAATATTTACTTTTTTTTAAGGAGACTGTTCATCTATTTAACTGTGAAGTGAAAGTTATCTTATAAACGAACTTAGTTCCTTCTTTTCTGAAATAGGCGCGTCCACTTTGATTCAGTTATAACTCAGGCCACTGAAGAGCCAGCAGGAGATAGTGGAGTAGATCAATCAGACAGAGATGTTAAGAGTGTTGAAGGATCCGGGGATTCTGATTTCCCCAAGATAAACAGGGATCGCTTGGCGAGGGGGTAAAATTTAAAGTGCGTTCAGGAGAGGTTACTTTGACAAAGTCATTTAGACAGTAATACCTGACAAGGGCAGATCTGGCCTGCTTTTTTATGTAGCCAAGGCATCTTAGATAGGTTAATAATGAAGCTGAGCTTCACAGCAGTCAGGGAAAGGAGTAAAGGTGGATTCATAAAGGAGGAATGATTTCGAGTGTATATGACAGTGGAGACGATTGAACGTAATTGTTCATCCAGTAAAACAGGGTCATGTGGAAGTGAATAGCGGGAGATTGGGGCCAATATGTCCCCGTGGGCTGGAAAAGGGGAAGTTGTAAGGAAGTTTGAACATCAAAGCATCTACTAATAAAGAGAGGTATTCTCAGATATAGAGAATAAAAAAAAATAGATTATTCTGGAAAGAGTAGAGGAGAATACGAAAGGAATTATGAGAGCAGTCTGGGACATGACATGATGATGCTTAAGAAAAACGCGAAAGCGATTTGTGAATATATTAAAGTCAAGAGAGGTTCATTGTATCAGGACACTCCAGGAAGTACATGGTACTTTCCTGTGTTAAGATCCAGCCAGGGCTGTCGGCAGTTTTACGGTGCAACAACAACCTACACGGTCGTAATGTGGATTAAATGAATTATGGTTTAATATTCGAACAAACTGTACTGAGTGGGACTCGGGCTGAAGGAACTGCTTCATTAGGTTTGGAGATACAGCACAGTGACAGCCCCTTCCAGCCCAGATGTCCACACCGCCCAATTACACCAATGCGGCCAACTGACCGACTGACCTATACATCTGGACATAGACTTACTGAGAATAGTCTACATGGCTTCATGTGTGTAGGACATGTCTGATCAATCTTATGGAGGTTTTCATTTCCTAGGCAGTAACCAGGAGAGTTGATAAAGGAAAGGTAGTCGATGCTGTCCACAGAGACTTTAGCAAGGCATTTGACCAGATCTCGCATGGGAGATCGGTCATGAAGGCTCAGTCGCGCAGCGTTCAAGATGAGTTAATAAATTGGATTAGGTGTTGATTTTATGGGATCAGCCAGAGATTGGCAGCTGATGGTTGCTTCTCTGACTGGAGGCCTGTGAATTGATCCTGCAGGGACCGGTGTTGGGTCCGTTGTTGTTTGTCACCTATATCAAAGATCTGAATAATACTGTAACTAGCTGGATCAGCACATTTGCGATGAAATCAATATTGTGGGTGTGACAGACAGCTAGGAAGCCTGTCATGACTAGCAGAGGGATCTGGAATATATGGGAATGCAGATAGAAATTAATGCAGACATGCTCGATGCGTTTCACGTTGGTAGGACCAGCCAGGGTCCTACACAGTGAACGGCAGAGCCCTAAGAAGCAAAAGAATCCGGAATACAGGTGCATAATTACTGAAAGTGCGGTCACAGGTAGATAGGATCAAAAAGAAAACTTTTGGACCTCATAAATCAAAGTATTGACATGGGATGCTATGCTGAAGTTGTGTAAGATATTGGTGAGGCGCAATTAGCATTATTGTGTGCATCTTTAGTCACCTGCCTACAGAGCAGATCTAACTGAGGTTGAAAGAATACAGAAAAAATTCATAAGGCTGTTGCCGGGTCTGGAGGACCTGAGTTATAACGAAAGGTTGATTAGCTTCGGATTTTATTCCTTGGAGCCTAGAAGCCTGAGGGGAGATTTGATAGAGGTATACAAAATTATGAGCAGTATGAATAGGGAAAATGCAAGCAGGCTTTTCCCACTGAGATGGGTGTGACTACAACCAGCGGCTATGGTGAACTTTTAAAGGGAGTGTTTGGGAAAACTTCTTCGCTCAGAGGATCACAGTGCATAGAACGAGCTGCCAGCTGTCGATTGCTGTGTGTAGATGCCAGAGTGATGCTTACCGCTGAATAGTCGAAATAGTGAACTGAATTATTTGCAGAAAGTCGTTGGAAATGGTCTGAAGTGTAGCGAAAACTCTGAATGCCCATCAGCAGAAAGTTATTTCCAGACAAGACCGTTCCTTTTCACAGACACTTACACCTGGACACCCAGTTTCTCCAATCTGTGAACGATCGCGGTCCAACATCATTTCTGTCAAGTAATCAGTTTGAAACGTTCATTTCATCACTCACCCTTCAGTTGCGAGGATAACTCAGAAAAGCCTCCGGTGATATTCGTGATTTCAAATGGATCAAGACCTGTTGACATCGAAAAGCTTTCATGAAACCTTGTCAAACATGCATTGTTACATCTGGAAAGTTTCAATCGGATTTAGGGCAGAGTGTATTATTTCACTGTACCGAGTTCCTGGATTTCCTTCAGTATCTTCTCCAACTTCGGTAACTGCTTCCTCATTTCCACAAAGGATTCCCACAATAGCCTCCGGGCCTGGGTGCCTTTCTCCATCACCAGACTGAGGAGGAGTGTACAACTCTCCGTCCGGTTTCCCCTCTCCACGAGCTGAGTGACTTTCTGTAAAGAACAACAGTGAAGAGCGGGCGGCGAGGCACAGAATGACGAGGAAAATATCTGCTCACTGATAGGACATTCAATTAGTTACACGGCCTAAAAGCACACGAACAACCAACGGTCCATTCCGGGTCCTTTCTGTAAATCTATGGGTTCAGACATTGGAACCAAAGCAAGAAATGAAGACATTTGTATTCCAGTATTATTGTCACGGTGTGAGGTAATCTCCTCTGCCAGATTCGTTCATAACCCCACTGGCCCTGTTACATGGTTGTGTTGGAGATGACAATGTCAGGTAGTCCTTGGGGCATTAACCCGTGGATTATAGCTCATTACAATTCTACTGCTGCTGCACAACCCATTGGCCCATGGACGAAGAGCTTTGCGCTGCTCTCCGGTCTGGGTCTGTCTCTATCAGTATTATGGAAATGACATGGACATGCTCAGTGTGACAATTCCCTACCTACAAGTACTTCCGTTGAAGACCCCTATTGATGTATACCACAGTTGGAAGTTCAGTATGTTTGATTATATTGGATTGTGTCTCGACTAGTCTCTGGGACAATTCGCAAATTCCTGTTCAGTACATTTACTGTTTTAGAGGATCCTTCCGTTTGACCCGGGCTGAGGTGCCTTGATCGAACGTGAATCAATCGAGTTAGTTCTCAAATTCTATACCATTAACTGCATTCGCAGTGTCCTGGAAAGACGGAGCTAGTGAAACACAGCGAACAAAGCTTTAGCTACTCTATCAATTACAGTCCTTCTGGAGTACGATTACTTCAATCAACAACCTGTAATGTTCAGTTGTGAGTTGTTATTGTTGAACCGACTCTACGATCTGGCACGTGTGGCGATTCGGCGAGCTAATGTCTCGGTTGTACACGTCCGCCACGGGCACTGCTGGTGTGAACTTTGGACCGTATCGAGGTGGGGGTCCTTGTGCTTGAATGATGAAAATGGATTGATGGTTGGCTATTGGTGCAGCGAAATTATTGGACAGAAGAAGAGACAGGACACGGGCCCGAGAGCGAGGAATAAGCATGTTCAACCGGCTGGCCATATTGAAATGGTTCAAATGTCGCCAACGGGAACGGGAACGAAAGGCGGGCCGATGACTAGTTCGCTGCTCACGGGGTTTACTCACCTCTGCCGCTGGTGTCTCGACTAGAGGACCAGCTCCAGCAGTGAATTTGGCTCCGTGGCCGAGTAATCACTTTCCATTTTGGTGATCTCTATGCTTCAGGTTCTGACTGTAAATTGTTTACTTTTGGTGCGTGGACGACCTGCTCTGTCTTATATTTCCACAGCCTCAGTGTTTGACTGTCTATATTGTATGAGTTTTTAGTAATAGGTTATATTATATATATTTGATACTTGTAAGAAATGGAACCTCAAGGTTGTATGCTGTAGACAGACTTTGGTAATAAATGTTGTTTGAAGCTATGAAATGTTGAAGACAATTGGATAAGCACGCGAAAGGAAAGTTTTAAAGCCATATGGCACCTTTTCCTGGTGTGTGATTCGAATTCTAGGGCCACGACATTTCAGGCATCTGGCTGTGTACGGGAGTGATGTGACAATATCGATGTGGTGAGCAAGGTGTCTATCTACAAATGACAGCAGAAAAATGGGCATTTGCATCGTTGTTGCGGAGAAATGAATCTAATCCAAATATGACCAAAGGCCTTGATGGATGCTTCAATCAGACTATAATTTCTGTATCTGATTCACTAAAACCCATTTCCTTTGGCACTGTTGAGTGCAGCATATTTGGATGGATGAATTGAGAATGAACCAGTGATTGAACAATTGCCAGTGCTCACCCCAGTGGCTTTAGTCCAGTGGTTTAACAATAAACGGAACCCAAACTGTTCTTCTCGCTCACCTCGTGTTCAAGTTCACTAAAATGTCGCTCCTGTCTCAACTTCAAGCTGAGTCCTTCTATTCCTTCTTCCATTGCAGGTTTCAGTCCCTTCCTGTAGAAATTTGTCAGATAGAGCAGTTGATAATCGTCGAACTGTGCCAGGACATCTGAGATTGTATGTTTGGGATCTGGGGATAGAAATGTGGAAAATACAGTACTGTGCGACGTGGAGTGGAAAGCGCGTTGGTAGATCCAGAGGGGAGCGAACGATGTTGGAAATAGTGTATGTGGAGCGCTGCAGGAGTGGAGTGGGATACGTGGCACAGAAAATGGGAGGGGTGTGGGACATGTGGTAGAGAAGGATTGACAGGGGTGGAGTGTAGCACGGGTGCAGACACGTCCCCCACTGAGATACCTGAGACGGCCATTTTGTTCCACACAATTGGCTTACTGACCATTACAGAATCTCTCTCTGATCTCTCTCCTTTACCTTTTTCAAACCATGGGTCCCCTCTCACTGTCACTTTGCACATTAAGTCCACTCTAGAAACCCGAATTAGAATCAAGTTTATTATCACTCATACAGGTCACACATTTTTTATTCCTTTTTTTTTGGCGGCAGAACGCTCCTATGCATAAAATTGCTACAATATTGTACAAACATCTTTAGCACCCGAGCTATATATATGTCCTTAACAAATTTGCACAATGCTGTATGTACCGCCAACACAAGAAGCCACATTCACGTTGGAGGAACAACGCCTTATATTCCGTCTGGGTAGCCGCCAACCTGATGGCATGAACATTGACTTCTCTAACTTCCGCTAATGTCCCACCTCCCCCTCGCACCCTATCCGCTATTTATTTATATACACATATTCTTTCTCTCTGTCTCCTTTTTCTCCCTTTGTCCCTCTGACTATACGCCTTGCCCATCTTCTGGTGTCCCCCCCCCACCACTTCTCCTTCTCCCTGGGCCTCCTGTCCCATGATCCTCTCATATCCCTTTTGCCAATCACCTGTCCAGCTCTTGGCTCCATCCCTCCTCCTCCTGTCTTCTCCTATCATTTTGGATCTCCTTCTCCCCCTCACATTTCAAATCTCTTACTAGCTCTTCCTTCAGTTAGTCCTAACGAAGGGTCTTGGCCCGAAACGTCAACGGTACCTCTTCCTAGAGATGCTGTCTGGCCTGCTGCGTTCACCAGCAACTTTTACGTGTGTTGTTTACAAGATGTTGCCTGGATTGGAGAACGCGCCTTATGAGAATGGGTTGACTGAGCTTGGCCATTTCTGCTTGGAGCCACCGAGGTTGAGAGGTGACTTGATAGAGGTGTATATGATGTTGAGAGGCAATGATAATGTGGAGAGCCAGAGGCTTTTACCCAGGGCTGAAATGACTAACAGGTGTGGCCACATGTACCACACCCACACATTTTCCCTCTCCTCTGAACACCCCTCACATTTTCCCTCCTCCCTCTCGCATTTTGCGAACACATAACCCTCATATTTCACTCACCCGTTCCTTGCTGGGGACTTGACAAATCCGTATTTAATGAACTTCCGAGCTGACAGACAGTCGCCTCACTTGTACCGGTTCCAGGGTCCTGATCAGTGTCTCTGTCGTCACTGTCTCTGGGCTGAATTTGCTCCACTTCCGCTGCGGCCGGACCGCATTCCATTGGGACATTGCTCTCAATCTGACCCTGCTCTGGTACCTTGTTTCCCGTGTCCCGATCATCTCCCCTCGATGAGCGGCCTCGTGAAAACCTCCCGAATACTTTCCATAACCAAAACCCACCTAAAATAAATGATGAATTGCAGTTTATACTAGAGTGATCTAGAACCGAGCAGAGCAAGAATTCACAATGGATGACGACAATAAGAACATGAGACATAGGAACAGGATTAGGACATCGATTCTGCTCCACCATTCAATCATGGCTGGTCTTTTCCCCCTCATCAACCCCATTTCCCGGTTTTCTTCCCGTTACCTTTGATGCCGTGTCCAATCAAGAACCCTCGGGTCTCTGCCTTAAATACACCCAATGACCCGGCCTCCACAGTTGCCTGTGCTAACAAATTCTACAAGTTCACCACACCCCGGCAAAAGAAATTTCTCCACGTCTCTATTTTAAAAAGATGCCCCTCTATTCTGAAGCTTTGTCCTCTTATCCCACACTTCCCCACCATGGGAAGCATCCTTTCCACGTCTATTCTCTCTAGGCCTTTCAACATTCAAAAGGGTTCAATAAGAACCCCCCAACTTTCAAAATTTGAGCGAGTACAGACCCAGAGCCATCAAACGATGGAGCCAAGACTATGGCTGAGCCGATTGGGAGTGGGACTGTACATTTGAATGTGAACCGTTCATCCTGCCAGGTGACCATCCCGAAAGCCGGTGACCAGACACATCCACTCCCAGAAAAAAGAACAGGATAGACACAGTGATACTGGTCACTGGCTGCGTAGTAACTGAACACACTGGTGTCCAGGGGATCTTAATGGAACGGTGTCAGGTGATACTGGGAAACATCACTGGGATGATTTTCTACAAGCAAAACTCTCCCCTCCCCGGCTCACAAACTGTCCAGTCACCTGTGTCACACACAGATCAGCCTCCTGATTACCCACTGCCCAGTCCCCTGGATCACATACTCTCCGTCCGCTGTGTCAAAGTGTCCGGCCCCCTGGGTGACAAAGTGACCATTACCTCTAATCTCACACTGTCCAGTCCCCCGAGTCACAGACTGATCATTCCCTTGAGTCACACACTGTCTGTCCCCAGGGTCACACACAGATCACACAGATGACAAACAGTTGGATCCCCTGGACAACATCCTCTCCGTACGCTTTGACATACAGTGTGCTGTACCCTAGATGACAGACTGACCATTGCCTTGACACTCGCACTTCCCAGTCCCGTGAGGAATCTGTCCATCACAATGACATCCATCCTGTGCCTACCTACGTGTATGAACATCTCCAGGTAATCGTGCATCTGTACCCTTGGTCACCCCCCCCCCCACCCCCACAGTACTTTTTAGGTCCCTACAATTTACCATGCAACTTCTGTCCTGGGGTAACTTTACAAAGTGAAACCATTCCTTGGAGCACTTTCCATGTTCGTCTCAGTCCCCTTGTAAATTTACATAACCCCAATTCCCAACAATTTTGCTGCCATCTGCAAACTAATGAACGACATTAATATTATCTGCCAAACCTTTAATATAAAGAGGAAAAAGTGGACACGGCACCAATCCACACCACTGGACACAAGCCTCCAAACTGAATAGCACTCTATTATTAACCGTCTGATTCCTTCCACCTCGCCCGTTCCATATCCAATTGTCTGGCTTGCCCGCAAGGACATGAATACGGTGACATACATGTACTTTGCCGATAAATTCAGTGAACTTTGATCTTTCAATACTCCTGAGATTACAGGTAGACAATGTGTGGAGTCGACAGTTAGCATATTTGCCGTCATTAGCTGCAGCACAGAATACAGGCGCAGAGAGACCTTCTGACAGGTTTATAACCTGTTGGTTGGACCAGTTGCAATAACGTGTGCGGTCCTGGTAACAATACTACAGGAAGGATGTATTAGTACTGGAGAGATAGCAGACTGAAAATTTCAATTACAAAAGATTGAATCTGCTGAGAACGTTTTCTGATTCAGAGAAAATCATTTTCCTCCATAGATGCTGCCTGACCTACTGAGTTCCTCCATCATTTTGCGTGTTGCCCGCTCTAGTTCCCCTCTTGAAACTCCACGGGGTTCACTTTAATCCTACTCACCAATGCCATTACATTGTCCCGATAGCCGTCTTTGATTCCATGTTTGTTTTCTGCTCCTTTATATTTCCAGCGCCAGATCAGCGTTGAAGTTCCTTCAACGTACTTTGAGAAAAGCACCTTCACCATTTGTCCACATTCATTGGGGTATTAAAACACTGAAGCATTTCCTTACAATCATGTCTCCTGATCCTCAGCTATCCCCAACGATGGCAATGTTCTCAGCTCGGCTACAGATCTCCTGCTCCTTTCACTCAGGTGAATCTTTGCACGGTGAGCGGAGTGATTCGACGATTACCGGTGTCACGTCGCTGCACTTGAACTGTTGGAGTGATCCATTACTCAAGGTTTCTTTATCACGGAATTCAGTGACCCTGTTTGATGTAATTTTTCTGTGCCCATTAGCATCTATGTAAGTTTCTTCGTCTGAACTACTGTGCACCAACAGGGCAGAAGTTTAATTATAAAGATCCCAGTGAACATACCTGTAGCCATTCTGATTCTGACTGATTGTTGATTGTCGTCGTCTTGTGTACACTTTGGTCCCGGTGCAGGACAGCCCCACCTGCTGGTGATGCCCTGAATTACACAGAACAAGCAGACAGTGAGTCAATGAGATTACGATTACTTTGCAAATATGACACTATCTCCATCCCCTGTTTCAGAGCAGCAGTTGGCTTAGGGCCAACCATTCCTCGTTTCCATCAACTTCCATACCATGTCTGTATGTCTGTCCAGTGATATCTGGCGCATCTACGGAAGGAGTCACAGAGCAGCAGATCACAAATACAGACCATTCAGCCCAAAGAGACTCTGCCGACCACAGTGCTCACCGAGATAGTCCCAACTTCCTGTGTTGGACCCATTTCCATTTTGGCCTCTTGACTCCATCTATACATCCCAACTGCTTCTGGAATTATACAATTGTGCTGCCTCATCCACTTCCTCTGGCAGGTCCTTCCACATGATCACCAACCTCTGCATGTAACCGTTGCCGCTCGAGTCGCTTTTGGAATGTATTTACCACTCCTTGCGGCGGACCACTCGTTACCCACCTCAATCCTGAGAGGAAACTGTGAAACACCACTCTTTGCTTGCTACCTTCAAGATAATACTGAATCCATCTAACTCTCTATCCGTGGACTGCATGGGACCTTGTCTGCCAGCCGAACCCGCCGTGTGGCGTCTTGTCAAAGGTTTTGCGGAGGCCCATTGTACAACATCCACTTCCCTACTCTCATTGATACTCATCTTCAAAATCTTAAGAAGTATTGTCGAATACAACTTTCCACGCACAATCCCAAGGTGACTCCTGATCAGACTCTGCCGTTTGAAATGTCGGTGCATATTGTGGAAACTTATCTCTGGCACCTCCCCTACACTTTTCTCCACTCACCATCAAAAAGCCACAGTGGCGACCCGAAGTAAGACGATGTTTCACCAAATGCTCAAAAATCCTGTCCCCAGCTATCTGTTCCAAGAGTTTGCTGATCACCAATGTAACAGTCAGTGGTCTGTAATCCCCAGGATTATAGATATTATATTTATTGAATTAGGGAACAAACATTTGCAATACTCCAATACTGTGTTACTACTCCTTTGACCAGAGAGAGCACAGAGATTATTGTCAATGTTTCTGTGAACTCTTCTCTCACTTCCTGTAGTAACGTGGTGTATATTGGAAGTTTCAACAGCACCTCTTTTTTTAACATTGCCGTGCTCCTATGCTAACGTCACAATAACTGTCCATCTCCTTGGTAACTCTGAAGCAAAGCATTCATTAAGCACCTCACCTATTATCCCATTCTCCAGGCATGTATCCATCTTCGCTCCTGAGTAGTCCTACCCTCAATCTATTTATGCTCCTCTTCTTCACCCACGTGTAGAACACATGGGGGCTTTCCTTGATCCTGCTTGCCAAGGACTTTTCAAGCCCCCTTCGACCTCTAAATCCCTTCTTACCTCCTTCCTGGCTCCCTTATAATTCTTTAGCGCCTTGCTTAAATGTTGTTTCCTAAACCTGAACAATGCTTCATTTTTCCTCTTACCTGAATGTCCGTTATCCCTTGTGAACCATGGTTCATTTCTATAAACATTATTTCCCTGCTTGTGGACAGACCTATCCAGAACCCCATGTAAATGTTTCTGAAATAATTTCCAGAGTTCCATTGTGCATTTCCCTCAGAAAATGGTTTCCCAATTTACGTTTCCATGATGCTACGAATACCATTGTAATTATCCGTCCACTAATTCAATACTGTTTCGTATCGCCTCCTACTGTATTTGACCAAGTTCATGATAAAAGTTGGAGTGCTGTGGTCACTATTTCAAAAAGGTCACCCATTGTGACATCTGCCTAATACTAGGTACAGCATGGCTTTTCCTCAAGTTGGCTCATTAACAGACTATGTCAGGAATCATTCACAACACATTTGCCCCATGGACCCCTTTTGGAATTAGGAGGTGGGAATAAACATCAAGAAAGTTGAGGTCAACAATGATAACAACTCTGTTGCATTTGCTAGTTTTCAAAATCTGTCAAGTTATCTGCTCCTTATTATTCCAGTGTCCTTGGGGAGGCCTATAGAATACTTCCAGAATGATACTGCTCGTACATTTTCTGACTTTCACCTACACAGAGTCTGTCGATAGTCCCTACATGATGTCCTCCGTTTCTGTAGCTGTGCTACCATCCCTGATTAGCAATGACTTCGTCCCCCTTTCATCTCCCTCCATATGCATTCTGAAACATCTAAACCCTGGAGCACTAAACAGCCAATCCTGCCCTTGTAACGGTCAAGTCTGTCTAATTGCGATAACATGTACCATCCATGTACTGAACTATGTTCTAAGTTACTCTCATTCTTAATGTTAATTGTATTGAAGTAAACACACTGCAAACCATCCAAATGACCAAATGATGCCCTGTACAAATCCGATCCTTCCACAGTCAATCTGAACATTGCATCTCTCCTTGGATCAGCCGCTCCATCATCTGACCTAACATTTTGGTTCCCATCCCACAGCGACTGTGTTTAAACCGACTCCAGCAGCTCCAGCAGACCAGGCTGCAGGGACACTCGTTCATCTCAAGTACTTCTAGGCTTCTTCGGTCTCACTCCAGCTATTCCCTACTTTCCTTGGTACAGAAATGCAATCTCTAGAGAACCACTGTTTGAGTAAATAAGACTCACCAAGCTTTCTCCTCACTGAATCAATGGAAACTCCGAGTCAGATGGGTTCTCTCCAGTTGGTGCTCTCAGTCCTCGGCCCGGTTCATTGGTGCTGTTACCTCATCTTCAATTGTGGTTTTCTCCCAGTCGTGGCTTTCCTTCCAATAAATCTTTCAGCCTAGGTCTAACTTTAACCAGAGAGATAATGAAGTATGTTAACAATACAAAGGATAACAAAGCATTAAACTCATTGAAATTTAAATCTTGAACGCATATATAATTATCCGAGTGAAGAAATTTATAACTGTCCCTCACACTTAAAAAAAAACCTGACATGGGATACAAAAGAACAGACACAAAATGCTGGAGGAACTCATCAGGCCAGGCAGCATCTGCACGTCGACTTTGCCCGGACCATTGGCCCCACTTGCAGGGCAACAGTCTGCCGGTGTTTGCCCCCCAATGTGGTGAATCGCCACCACCGTGGGCTCAGACATTTCCACAGATGAGCCCCTCCTGTCCCCACCGGGACAAACATCCTGTCCGCCCCCTCTCTCACCGTCTTCATCCTTTCAATAAAATCCCCCTCTCCCTCCCCGGGGAACCGGCATCAAACCGACGGGCCGAGCGGTCTCCTCCTACCTCTCAGCGACACATCAGACTCCGGCCGCAGGAGACGCTTCACAAACGCCCCAACTTCCCTCGGAGGGAAATGGAAATAAATCAGAAAGCGGACATTTACTTTGACGGTTGTCCCGCCGTGACGGAAAGTTCGGGAGACCGTGTCAGCGGGGTAACGCCCTCTCGGCTGGTCTGCCTTCGTTATTGGCTGGAAGCAGTGATTGACAACACTTCGCACCAATGGGAATAGCGCAGCGCGTGATTCCTCTGTTGACGGCGGTGGGGAAGGGCTGGTCACGTGATTAGTAGCCCAGCCGTTAAACCGACCAAGCTCGAGCTCACCAGCGCGCGGTGCACAAAAGGCCCCGGATGATCGGTTGAGGTAAGAAGGGATCTCCGGGTTGGGGGTCTCACCGGGCGGGCGTTTTCAACACCGACTTCGGGTAGTTGCTGTGAGCTCCGGACTCCGTGACCCGCAATCCCGGGACAGTCCTGCTCTCTTCCCTCTCTCTCAGCCCCACCATCCGTACACGGGCCCCGGGGAGCTTCCGGCTGATGAGGGAATGGGAACCGATGGATCTCTCAGACAGAGCTGAGCTCCAGCTGTCTAAATGCAAGGATCGGGAACTCGGAGAAAGGGAACAAAATCTTTTACATCAGCTGTTGAGAAAATCACCTTTGTTCTGCCTCCAGTCACAAACAAGAGACAATCTGCAGATGCTGGAAATCCAAGCAACACACACAAATTGCTGGAGGAACTCAGCATTAGTACTCTTTTCCATAGATGCTGCCTGGCCTGCTGAGTTCCTCCAGCATTTTGTGTGTGTTGCTTGGATTTCCAGCATCTGAAGATTTTCTCTTTTTTGTGATGGGATACAAAGAAGTCATCACTCAGCCATGGTATAAGATGCAAGTAATAATACATAGGAGTAGGATTAGATGATTGGGTCATTCTCGTCTGCTCCACAATCGATCATGGAGGATTTTTTTTTTCCCAACACCGTATTCTTGATTCTCTGCTATAACTCTCAACATATTTAGCAAACCAGAACATGAATATACCCAACGATAGCCTCCACCACCCTCCGTGGTAAAATATTCCGCATATCACCCAACCTTTGATTACAGTAATTTCTCTCATCTCAGTTTTAAAGTGAAGTTTCTTTATTCTGAGGCTGCACTCTCAGATCCCAGATTCTCCGACTAATCAAGACACCCTCTCCATTCCCACTGCATCCAGACTTGTTGTAAATGATCACCTCCGCCCTAACTCCTCCCCCCCCCCATAACCCCCAACCACCATCCCTCTGACCTCCACTGAACACAGGCCCAGGGCCATCGAATGCTCCTCATGCATAAAGCTTATGTTTCCTCACCTTATTCTTGTGAACCTTGTTATCAATAACTGTACTGAACACATTCCAGGATTAGCAGGACAATTGGTACCACTGTAACTGACTGGGAAAAGCTCTGGTTTCTTTACTCTTTGACCAACTCTCACAAAACGAGCGCTGCTGCACTGGACCATTTTCAGGAGATTTAAAGTGTTCCAGGGTGAATGTATTAAAGAGAAACTGGAATCACTAGAAACACTCAGCAGGCAGGGCTGTGGGAAAAGGGACAAAGTTAACGATTCGGTTTCCTAATCTTCCGTCGGAATAGATTCAAGCATTATTCAGTTTTTGGGGGACATTCTCGGGTTGTTTTCCTCGGAGCAGCGGGGACTGAGGGGAGATGTGATAGAGGTTTATAAGATCATGAAGGGCACAGATAGAGCAGACAAAATCAGAATCCGGTTTATCATCACCGGCATTTGACGTGAAATTTATTAACTTAGCAGCAGCAGCTCAATGCAATACATAATCTCGCAGTGAGAGAAAAAAATAATAAATAAAATAAAACATAATAAATAAACAAATACATCAATTACGTATATTGAATAAATTATTTAAGGATGTGCAAAGACAGAAATACTATATATTAAAAAAAATGTGAGATAGTGTCCAAAGCTTCAAAGGCCATTTAGGAATTGGATGGCAGAGGGGTAGAAGCTGCTCCTGAATCGCTGAGTGTTTGCCTTCAGGCTTCTGTACCTCCTACCTGACGGTAACAGTGAAAATAGGGCATGCCCTGGGTGCTTGAGGTCTTCAATAATGGACGCCGCCTTTCTGAGACACAGCTCCCTAAAGATGTCCTTGATACTTTGTAGGCTAGTGCCCAAGATGCAGCCGACTAGATTTACAACATACTGCAGCTTCTTTTGGTCCTGTGCAGTAGCCCCTCCAGTGATGCAGTCTGTTCAGAATACTGTCCACGGTACAACTATAGAAGCGGCTGGCAGCGGCCACTCCGGTGGTGATGTCTGTTCTTTGTCAAGTATGGTGCCCTGCACAATTCTGATTTGATCGAGACGGACGTGAGAGGACTGAGGAACATCTGGAGAAACTTCTGAAATACCTGCTTCGCTGCTGCTGCTACTGTGTGGCCCAGAATTTCTGGAAGAGAAGGCCCTGAGTCCTCAGCTTTGATTATTGCTCGGCGGCCGGGGCGGGGTCGAAGGGCTTGGCAGAGGATGGTGCTCGGAAAGGCTGTGTTGGAGGGGCTGGTCGGAGGTTCGAAGTTTTCGGACGGACTCAGATTCTGCTGTGGTCGGGTGCTTCCAATGGTGCTGCATCGGCAAGTTAGCGGCACTTGGATGTTCATGGCGGGGAGAGTTCCTCCCTTCTGCCGCCTGCCTGAGATGATGAGTCTATCGGGGCTTTGACTTTTTTTTTTACCGTTCCCGTGGGCTGCTCTTTATCAAATTATGGTACTGTATTGCTTTGCACTGTTATAATTACGTGGTTTTGTCAGGTTTAATCTTGGTTTGTCCTATATATTTTTTCTTGTGATATCATTCTGGAAGAACGTTGTATCATTTTTTTTAATGCATGCATTTCTAAATGACAATAAACGAGGACAGAGTGTCCTCATTATCTAATCTAATCTAATCTAGAAGTTTTTGTGTGCATTTGTTGACATGTCAAATCGCATTGAACTCCTAATGAAGTAGAGCCGTTGTCTTGCCTTCTTCATGTTGGGACCAGCTCAGATCCTCAGAGATCTTCACACCCAGGATCCTGATAGTCAGGGACTATCTTTTCGCTGGTTAGAAATGTCTAATACCAGAGGACATGCAATGAAGGTGTGAGGGAGTGGATGCAAAGGAAATGTGAGGGTAAGTTGTTTTACTCAGAGAGTGATGGATGCCGGAATGCACTGCCTGTGTAGGTAGGACCAATACGTTTGGGGGTGGGGTTTGACTTACTTTTTAGCCGGTTTGACTTAACATTGTGGGCTGAAAGGCCTGTTCCTGCGATGCACTGTTCCATGTTCTGTTCTATCTCCAGCATCTTGATTTAATGTTTGAATCCCACTGGCCGATAGACAGGTGACAGAGGGCTAATTTCCAAACATGGATTGAACACTGAACCCCGGGTCTACTTCTAGTACAAACACAAAACAGCGTATTTAATCACAGCCTCACCCTGTGAGGGATGGAACAAGAACTCAGTCTCTGCTTTGCTTCCAAAGGAACTATAGAATCAAACATCTGAGAACGAAAGAGAAATACTAACTGATCACCTAATAACCCGGGCAACTTGATCCCGGATTCATTATATCTGGTTCAAAACATGAGTGGTATCCCAGGTTCCGACCTCACAGGGTCACAGCCCACACCGAGAGTATCGCATATCTTTTCCACATCTCACACTGGGTGGTGCAAACAAGGATTCTATCTGATAGGTTTCAACCCAGTTTCCCAGTTGCACACAACACCATTTCACAACAGACTTAACTCATTCCAAGGCAACGTACTAAAAAGCTGCCAACGAAATGAACACTCAATGGATAAAGATAATCTGTGGAAAGATAATATTTCAGGTTTAACACCCTGTGTCAGAATGGCTTTGAACAATTTCTGAGTTGATTTCAGGTCTCCAGCATCTTGAGTGTTTCTTTCATTTCCAGCTGCTCACAGACAGGTGAGAGTGAGTGGGGATTTCCAAACACAGTGAGAATACTGAAGCTGTGGTAAATAACCAACGATGCAAACACTGAACAGCTCATTCCAGTTACTCACTATCTCCGTGTATTGAGACTACCTCTCAGGTCTCTCCGATCTTTCAGGTCTTTTGTATCTGTGCCCATCGGCTTCGGAGTTCCCAACGCTGGGAAACGAATCCAGGTGTATGTGACTGGGCAGCAAAGGTTTACAGACTACGCAAGGGAAAAATAGGCTTGACTGCACCAGTGACGTCCACCTCCATGGCGCTCTAAACAATATTTCGAAGAATGCAACAGAAGCCAGCCAGGAAAGTTAACCGCCTCAGAGCTGAGTGGTGTACACATCAACGCATTGATGTCTTCACAGCCATCGCCAACACTTCACACGTCCAGGCTGCCGGTCCCACATGCTTCAAATCAACCACCACCATCCCTGTACCAAAAGAACTCTACACATCGAGAACAAAATGTCTACTGCCTGGTGGACCTGACACCAATCAGCATTGAGTGCTTTAAACGGACATCAAAAACCCCTTCCCTCTTTCACTGGCCATTCACCAATATGCTTTCCGACCGAATCGCTCTATGTCAGATGACAAAGCATCTCTCATTCACCTTGGCCTGACACATCTAGAATTCAAAAAACTTTTGTGTCAGAATGTTGCTTCTGGATTTCAGTTCGGCATTCAAACTATTGTCCCACTGACCTTGCTGAACAAATTCCTCCTCCTCCGTCTAAACACAACTGGGTGGTGGACTTCCTAACCAACAGACGACAGACAGTCAGGGTTCACATATGGTCCTCCCTTCCCATCATACTCAACCTGTGTGACCCTCAGCCTTGTGCTGAGACCACTACTGTACACACTGCTCACACACAATTGCAAATCTAAACTCCCGAGCAAGGCCTAGCCGCCATCAGGCACACATACACATAACAATGCTGCAAAAATGCCAGTGATATCATTAAGGGCCCCACGCACCTTGGTCATGGATTGTTTGTCCCACATCCATCAGGGAAGAGGCTACGCAATATCCACGCCAGGATAATCAGCCTCAAAACAATTATTTTACCTCAGCAGTAAGCTTGATCAACACCTGCATTCATTAACCCACCCCTCCACACACCCACCACCAATAGTTTAAAATTTCCTGACCTGAAGGAGTAAAGCTGATATCGTTTGGCAGTATTGGAGAGGATCGACGATTATTGACTCTTCATTCAAGAAAGTATGATCTGCATGAGATAGTCTCTGCTAAAGCAGAAAACGTTGCGCACTGTCTATTCTACAGAGGGAACGGACAGTTCCTTTCAAGTGTTTTATTTTCGTCATCGTGAATCCTGCGCACAAGGCAGGTATCGGCTGGGATCAGTAGGAACATCATCTCCTCGAAGAATGTTTTACTTCTAGAAAGTCTCTCCTAATTGACTGTATAAATCTCTTGGACTTTCAAATTTACCATTCTAAGAACTGTGTTCCAATTTACCACTTTAGGACTGTGTTTGCATTTACCGCTTTAAGAACTAGTACTGAGTTTGGCGGTTTGTTAAATGGCCGCATAGCAGTTTACTTCCGGTTAAGGTTTTCGTTTGTTTATTTTTTTTATTAATGTCGATCAGAGTTCAATAAATGTTTGTTTGTTTATAAAACCTGACGCATTTCTATATTTATTGTTGCCGGTCACATGACACAGTCACCATATGTCCAGGCACTCCTGTGCCTAACGTCACCTTATCGACATACAATCATTATTTTTAAGCTATCATACTGTATGTATTCTGTTTTTTTTTATTAATGTGGTCTCTATCGTTTTTCTCTGTCTTGCTTTGGATCTACAGTAACAATTATTTTGCTCTCCTTTACTCTTGTGTACTGAAATGACATTAATCAGTTTTGAATCCTGAACCCTGGGGAAAATACCACGACCAACAACATTATCTATATTCTCTCTTGCTTTTATAAACTTCTACAATGTCACCCTCATTCTCCTATGGAATCAAGATATATCTCGGCCAACCTCTCCGTATTACTGGGCCCTCTAGTCCATGCAGCATCCTCAACAATCTCTTCTGTACCCTCTCCAGCTTGATAATCTCTTTCCTACAATAGGGTGAACACAACTGTAGTCAGTGTAGTCTCAACAACAATATATATAACTACAATATAATGTCCATAATCGAGAACTCAATACCTTGCCTAATGGAGGCCAGCATAATTAAACCTTCTTTTCGACCTTCTATACTTGTATGTCCACTTTCAGTGAACTGTATACTTGTACTCCCAGGTCGCTCTGTTCCACAACACCCCGTGCTTTCCCATTCACTATACCAGTCCCACCCTGGTCTGATTGTTCATGTTGCACCATCTCCCATTTCTCAGCCCATCTCCATAACGGACCTAAGGACCCCTTGGTCTGATTGTCCATGTTGTACCATCTCCCATTTCTCAGCCCATCTCCATAACGGACCTAAGGACCCCTTGAAACTGATTGTGACCTGTTGCAATCTGAAGCAGACTCCCGAATATTATGTCATACTTGTTAACCATGCCGTGTAAATTCATGTCAAATTAATGGCATGATTAATGAGTTACAGAGGTCTCAATACTGACACACACATTCCACTCGTCACAAGCCCCCATTCACTAAATCTGTTTTCATCATCAGACTCTGGTCTGACCGTCCTCTGCAGTCCCCGGTGAATCCCAGGTGCCCGAACCTTACAGATCTGCTGGCATGCAGGATCTTGCTAGAGGCTTCACCTTTACCAAAGTCCACATGGACAACATCACTACCTAACTTCATTTATCCCCATAGTTCTCTTCAAAAATGTCCAACGTACTTGACAGACATGACATCCCACTGAGTGGTGCAGACGGTGATTTCTCCACAACCAGTGTCCAAACGCTCTAACTTCAGCTTCACGACAGACTGAGGAATTCCGATCCCAGCTGTACAGTTACCAACCTGGACTGAAGCCTGCATACTGCAATTTCCATATTCTCCGAGACTCCATCCTAATATCATGACCCACACACAAACTCCCCTGGTACGCTTTATTGTTTTGTACAATTACCAATCTGGACTGCAGCCTGTGCACTGCCAGTTCTATATTCTCAGAGACTCCTTCCCAATATAACTCACACACAGACACCCCTGGGATGTATTGGTGCCAACGATTTGCCGTGGTGTTCCTGCCATTTCCAATTCACAAACTAAGGTGAAACTGGAACCCAATGATCCTCTGCCGAGACCGGGGCTCAGGCAGGTTCACTGTTCAGTAGATTGTGAGAGGATGCAGATACAGAGAGTGCTGAATCTATGGAATTCTCTGCCACAGGAAACAGTCGAGGCCAGTTCATTGGCTATATTTAAGAGGGAGTTAGATATGGCCCTTGTGGCCAAAGGGATCAGGGGGTATGGAGGGAAGGCTGGTACAAGGTTATGAGTTGGATGATCAGCCATGATCATAGTGAATGGCGGGCAAGCACATTTGATCACTATTTTAGTGGTGTGCGGGATCTTGCCCAGCACAGTCGGCTGTCATGTTTCCCGCAGTGTAGCAGGAACAAAATGTAAAATTATAAAATAGAAAATGCTGGGAACTCAGTACATCAGACTACATCTGTGAAAGGAGAAATAGTGAAAGACCCAGTTTCAGAAGTGGGACTCTCCAAGATGCTGCCGATCTGCTGAGCGTTTCCAGTGTTTTCTTCTTCTTGCTTTAAACTGCAAACAGTTGTAGTTTTTGTTTCCCTCTATTTATTGCACAAATATTAACTGATTGCAAATTGTTTGGCACACCCCGAACTGTTCAACAATTTTTTGTAAATGCCACCTTCACCCCCACCAGTTTGTAAGTTCTGAGTACATTCCGACTCTGGTGTAATACAGGCCATACAGTCAATGCTCACAGCATCCATTCCTCCCTCTGTCACTCTGTTACATTTGTTAGTCTCAGTTCATTCTGACCCTGGTGTAATACATCCCGTACAGTCAATGCTCACAGCATCCTTTCCTCCCACTGTCACTCTGTTACATTTGTTAGTCTCAGTTCATTCTGACCCTGGTGTAATCCATCCCGTACAGTCAATGCTCACAGCATCCTTTCCTCCCACTGTCACTCTGTTACATTTGTTAGTCTCAGTTCATTCTGACCCTGGTGTAATCCATCCCATACAGTCAATGCTCACAGCATCCTTTCCTCCCACTGTCACTCTGTTACATTTGTTAGTCTCAGTTCATTCTGACCCTGGTGTAATCCATCCCGTACAGTCAATGCTCAGAGCATCCATTCCTCCCACTGTCACTCTGTTACATTTGTTAGTCTCAGTTCATTCTGACCCTGGTGTGATACATCCCATACAGTCAATGCTCACAGCATCCTTTCCTCCCACTGTCACTCTGTTACATTTGTTAGTCTCAGTTCATTCTGACCCTGGTGTAATCCATCCCGTACAGTCAATGCTCACAGCATCCTTTCCTCCCACTGTCACTCTGTTACATTTGTTAGTCTCAGTTCATTCTGACTGGGTGTAATCCATCCCGTACAGTCAATGCTCACAGCATCCTTTCCTCCCACTGTCACTCTGTTACATTTGTTAGTCTCAGTTCATTCTGACCCTGGTGTAATACATCCCATACAGTCAATGCTCACAGCATCCATTCCTCCCACTGTCATTCTGTTACATTTGCTCCTGAGGCCACTGTCTTTACGCTGAGAGGCGGTGACCACAGAGATATGAAAATCTGCAACACCCCTAGCAGCTCTGACGGGCTGTTACCCTGGAAACGGAGGAAGTGGCTCACCAAATTTAACCGAAAAAGGAAGTAACAAACTCACCACAGATGCCGTGCGTTACATTATGACAAAGATTAACACTGCAGCCATTTTGTAACAGTGAAACTAAAATTATAACGGTTGATTTTACGCTACATGCGCTGTATTCAGTGACACCGCTTTGAAAACTCAATGTGGTAAAAATACACTTTACAATGTAGGAAAAGTTGACAAGAAAGATGCTGAAATATATTGAGATACATACTGGACAGAGGATGAACAAGTTGGTTGATACATATCATTCAGGTGATGGGATACAGGTTCCCCAGGTGCAACTCAACGGATGAGTTTCGTCCCAGCATCACCACCTGATCCCCTCCTAAGATCAGAGCAACAGGTACTGAGCACGGCTCATCTCAGGAGGGTCGGTGTAAAGGTCCCAGAACCCGGACCGACCCCGGCAGGTTGCGTCAGTTCGGGGAAGTTAACGGGCCTCACTGCCCAATATCAGGCCACGCCCCTCGGGACCGACCTCAGTTCTTACCAATGGGAAATTTTTGGTCTCGTTCCCCCCTCGGGACCGGCCTCAATACTCACCGATGGGAACTTGATTTATTTGCCCCGTAGACAAGTGAGCCGTCCACAGCTTCCCACCAACAATCCGACTCTACACAGCACGTAAAGAAAACCACCGCCCATCCGGGTCTGGCGTACTTGCTAAATGATAGCCGCGTCATCAGTGCGTGGGCGGGGCCTAGGAAGCAAAAACCCGCAGATGCTACTGATATGCGTTGAAATAGGAGTGGGAAGCGGGATCACGTGATGTGTGGAGAGACTCCCACCTGAAACAGTGACTCTGCTCCTCGCCCTTCACACGCTGCCCGACCCACTCGCCGCATTTTCCACATTATTTCATATTTACACCAGCTACATTTTTAATATTACCTCTTCACCTCCCCCGTCCCCATAGCTCCATCCACCCCATCCCCAGCTCTCAGAGTTACGGATTCAATTTCCATCCCGTTCTGACACACAATTCAGACCCAAACAGAAATGTGCAGGTTTCATTCAAATCACTTCCATGCTTATAGATACTAATTTTTATTCACATTCCACTGGCCTCACAGGACAACAACACTAACACTTCATGTAAGAAACATCAGGAGGTGGCAATTCAGCCCCTCAAGTAATCAACAAGATGGCGGCTGCTCCCCCATTTCAGCCACATGTTTCTACCCGATCCTTATTTCCTCGATCCCTTCGGTCTTCACACATCTGCTGATCTCTGTTTTATGTGAAGACGATCACCGACTCTTCATCGTCATGCAGGAATCAGGCTGGTGAATCGCTATAACAAATACTCTCTAACCTCTTTGTTAATCCTCTATGGAATTAATTTCCATCTTCTGCAGCCCCGTGTTGCCCCAACCACTCACCTCCCACCCCCGTCACTATTTCCACCTTCCCACCTCTCACTCCCCAGCTCTTGCCCCATCCCCACCCCTCACCTCTTTTCTCTGACTATTTCCCGTCCACTCTCAGTCCAGAGGGAGGGTCTCGGCCCGAAATGTTGACGGTCCATTTCCCTCCACAGATGCTGCCCGACCCACTGAGTTCCTCCGGCAGTTTGTTCTTTGGTCTGTGTAACCCGTGTTAGTGTGGGGAGAGGGATTTTACACCATATTCCAGGTACAATCTCGACAAAGCCCAAGTAATTATTATGGTAATTAGTTCACTGATACACGAGGAATTCTGACAAACGCTGGGAATGGAAAGTAACACTTACAAAATGCGAGAGGAACTTAGCACATCAGGCTAAGAGTGTGGAAAAGAGTAAACAGTCGACATTTTGTCAAAAAGAGCCTTCTTCGTTCCTGAGGAGGAAGGGGGAAGATATCTGAATGCAATTGTACGGGGAGGAGAAAGAGATGAGCTGGAAGGTGATAGGTGAAGTCAAGTGATGGGCAGGTCAAGAGCTGGAGGAGAATCAGATACTTCTCAATAGGAGAAAGGGAAATAGGTGTCCCAGGGGAAGTTATAGGCCGGTGAGGAGAAATGAAAGCATGACAGTTCAGAGTGCGAAATAGAGATGTTTGGGGGGGCGGTATTTGTTTACAGGAAGAAAAATTCAATATTCATACAATCAGGTTGGAGGGGGCTCAGATGGAATATAAGCTGTTGCTCCTCCACCCACAGGGTGGTCTCACCTTGGCACAAGGTGAGGCCTTAGATCGAGACATCGGACGGTGTATCAGAGATCTGTCTCTGACAGAGAAGGAGAGAGAGAGGAAGAGAGGGAGAGAGATGAGGAAAGGGGACAGAAGTGTCAGAGATAGACCAATTTATACCCAATAACTCTTGCAATAAATTCAATATACATTTGACCTCCCTCGCTACCTACTGTACCTCATTCTCTCATCATTTAAAAGACACTCAGTGTTTCTGTTTCCCTTGCAGAAGTGGGTGATCTCACATTTCCCACTTTGGACTCCAGCTGAGCTGATGTACCCATTCACATCTCCTGCCTCCGTTACCCCCGAAACATCACAACAAAAGACAGAGAACATACAACAGTACAGCACAGAAACAGGCTCTTTGTCCCACAATGTTTTGCTCAGCCAATTCAATTAGTGATCAAATGTCCAAATCAAGTAATTCGTTCTGCCTGCACAATGGCCACAATCCTTCTACTTCCCTCTCATTCACGGGCCAATCTAAACATCTCTTACGAGTCCCCAATATATCTGCCTCGACCAACACCCTAGGCAGCACATTTGAGCCACACCACTCTCTGTGGAAAAATAAACCTGCCTCTCACATTTCCTTTGAAAATACCCCATCCGGCATTAGACATTTCAACCCTGGGAGAAAAATATTTTCTCTCTCTTCTACCTATGCCTCTAATAATCCTATAAACCTCATTCAAGTATCACCCCAGCCTGCACCAGTCTAGAGAAATGGACTTGCGTAGAACACTCAATTTAAATTCATTCTCCTACATCTCATTATAGCTCATGCCTTACAACCAATATTCACCCACCCCACTGGAAACTCTGCTTCATTGCAGAACGAGGAACATTCAGCTCTATCTGTAGAAGCATAAAGCTGGGCCAAAGCCAAAGCCAAAACTCTGCCAGTTCCATAATCCTAGATTCCTCATCCCAGGATTATAGAAGCACCAACACTTCCAGGACTCTTTCCAGTCGGTAATATGATGCAGCATCTTGGCTATTCCTCGTTCTAAAATTAATACTCTTCCCCCATCCCACAACAGAACTGGAACATGATGATGCTTGAACTGGGCGGGGAACCTGGGCCATGGTCACCAGCGAGTGGGAATATATTTCAATATATAACATTGGATAAAGATAGGAACAGACAAGTTAGAAAAACGTTTAATTGGAGTAAGGGGAATTATGAGGCTATCAGGCAGGAAACTGGAAGTTTAAATTCGAAACAGATGCTCTCAGGGAAAATACGGAAGAAATGTGCCAAATGTTCAGGGGATATTTGTGTGGAGTTCTGCATAGGTACATTCCAATGAACCAGGGAAGTCATGGTAGGGTACAGGAACCATGGTGTACAAAGGCTGCAATAAATGAAACGCACATAAAAGTTGCTGGTGAACGCAGCAGGCCAGGCAGCATCTCTGGCGAAGGATCCTGACGAAGGGTCTCGGTCTGAAACTTCGACTGTACCTCTTCCCAGAGATGCCGCCTGGCCTGCTGCGTTCACCAGCAACTTTGATGTGTGTTGCTTCACAATGAAAGGAGAGGTTAGAGGAAAGATCACACACACACACACACACACACACACACACACACATTTATAAACATTGAGGTGTTGTGATACAGGCTGGACAGTGGTTGAACAAGATGATTGATGCATATCGTTGAGGTGGAGGGATAGAGACTGGACAGATCTTGAACAAAATCGGCATGGAATAAGCTGATGGAACGAGGTGGGAGAAGGGATCAATGACAATCACAGGTGGTCCTCCAGGGATACTGCGATAAGAGGTGCAAAATGGTACTTCACAATGAAAGGAAAGATTAGAGGAAACATTGCTTACTGCATGGTTGATACTGTATGGTTGATATTTATCATTGAGACGGTGGGATACAGACTGGAGAAAGATTGTAAAATATAGTTAATATATATCATTGAGGTGGTGAGATACAGCTTGGACAGAGGCTGAACAAGATGGTTGATCTATATCATTGAGGTGGTGGGATTAGAAGCTGGACAGAGTTTGATCAAGTTAGCAGATATATAATTACTGAGGCGGCATGATACAGGCTGGACAGAGATTGAACATACTGGTTGATATACATGGTTAAGGTGGAGGATACAGGCTGGACAGAGGTTGCACAAACTAATTGACAGATAAACATTGAGGTGTTGTGATACAGGCTGGACAGAGAATGAATATGCTGGTTGATATATATAGATTAGGTGGAGATACGGGCTGGACAGAGATTGAAAAGTTGGTTGGTATTTATTATTGAAATGACGGGATTCAAGCTGGACAGGTTTCGAACAAAATCGGCATGGAGTAAGCTGATGGAGCCAGGTGGGAGAAGGGATAATTGACAATAGCAGGTGGTTCTCCAGCAGATACTAAATTAATAATACCTACTATTGCGTGAACGTATTGTAAAATACAGAGATAGAACAAACAAAAGGAACTTTAGCATGTGACCTTTGTCCTTCACCAAATTTCATCAACCTGCCATAGACAGTATCCCAACAGGATACCTTATGCGTTTGCATGGCTCCTGCTTTACTCGTAAGTGCAAGGAGCTGTGGACAGCTGAGGATATCATGGTTCCGCCTCCTTCTACTACCCATTGTGTTTTCCGCTCTTCATTCTTCATCTTTCCTGCCTATCACTTCCCTGCTTCCCCTCCCCCACCCCTTTATCTTTCCCCTTACTGGTTTCTCAGCTGGAACTTACCAGCCTTCTCCTTCCCAGCCTCCCCCCACCTTCTTTATAGGGCCTCTGCCCCTTCCCTCTACAGACCTGATGAAGGGTTCCGGCACGAATCGTCGACTCATCGTTTCCACGGATGCTGCCCGACCTGCTGAGTTCCTCCAGCGTGTTGTGAGTGTTGCTTTGGCCCCAACATCTGCAGAGTATTTTGTGTTTACATGAGAATAATATGCAGATTTCCCATTTTAATTGTGTGGAGATAATAACAGGTTGGTTCAAAATTCAAAATAAAACTGAAGCGCAAAGAGACTTGGCAGTGCTTGTGCAAGTTCTTTACAGGTTAATACGCAAGTTTAGTTGGTGGGGAGGAAGGCAAATGAGATCTTTGCATTCGTTTCAAGAGGACTGTACTATAAAAGAAAGGATGTAATGTTGAGAATTTATAAAATCCTGATGAGGCAACCCTTAGAGTATTCTTAGCAGGTTTGGGCCCCTAACGTGAGAAAGGATTGTTAAAGATGGAGTGGGTTAGAAGGAGACTTATGAAAATGATTCCGGGTCTGATTCAAAAAGAGCCTGTTCCTGTGTTGTACTATTTTATGTTCTATGTTCTACATTCTATGCTCTATGTTGTATATTCTACGTTTTATGTTCTATATTCTAAGCTCTATGGTATTTTCTACCTCCATTCGACCATAAGTTACAGCACCTGAATTCGGCCATTTCGTCGTGGCAGATGGAATATTCTTTTCATTCCTAAACTTCCGCCTTTTCACCACATCTTGTCATTCCCTGACCAATCAGGAATCTATCAACCTCTCTCTTAAATGTACACAAAGATTTGGCCACCACAGCTGCCTGTAGAAAAAAAAAACTTCCACAGATTCAACATTCCATGTCAAAAGAAATTCTTGCTCACCCCGTTCTATCAGGGCGCCCCTCTATTCTGAGGTTATGTCAACTGCTCGTAGACTATCCCAACAGAAGGATAATCATCTCCACATTAACTCTATCAAGGTTTTTCAGCATTCGACAGGTTTCAATAAGGTCACCCATCATGGTTCTGAATTCTGATGAATACTGGCCCAGAGCCATCACACGCGGTTGATATGACAAGCCATGCAATCGTGGAATCATTTTTCCGAACAGCCTTTGAACCCTCTGCAATTTCAGCACATTTCTTTCGAAGTTAAGAGTCCCAAATCTGCTCAAAATACTCCAAGTGCAGCCTCACAAGTGCTTTATAAAGTTTCAAAGTTACATCTTTGCTTTCATATCCGTGTCCTCTTGAGATGAATGCTAACATCGCATTTGCCTTCCTCACCACAGACTCAACCTGCAAATAAATCTTTAGGGAATCCTGCATAAGAACCCCAAAGTCCATTTGCATTTCCGTTTTCTTTTGTATTTAGAAAATAAGTAAGAATCTCATTTCGTCTACCGAAATGCATGACCATACATTTCTCGACACTGTATTGCATTTCTTTGCCCAGTTTCCCAATCTGTCCATGTCCTTCTGTAGCCTTTCTAGTTCCTCAGAACCACGTGCCCCTCCACCTGTCTTCATTCTGTCTGCAAACTCTGCAACAGAGCCATGAATTCCATCGTCCAAATCATTAACATGTGACGTAAAATAATTGGTCCCAACCTGTGGAATATCACTGGTCACTGGGGGCAATCTGGAAAATGTTTCTTTTATTCCCATGTTTTGCCCCTTTCCAATCAGCCACTGCTTTATCCATGTCAGAATCTGTCTTGTAATACCATATGCAAATCTTATGTGAGCCTTGCGGTACCCCACTCTTTGCCCCTTTCCAATCAGCCACTGCTCTATCCATGTCAGAATCTGTCTTGTAATACCATATGCAATCTTACGTGTGGCAGCGTAACAAAGATCTTCTGAAAATCCAAATACACAGCATCAACCAGTTCTCCTTTGTCTATCATGCTTAAAGAACTCCATCAGATTTGTCAGCCAAGATTATGACCTACTTTATGACGGGTCTCCAAGCACCCTGAGACCAGATCCTTAATAATCGACTCCAGTATCTTCCCAAATACTGAGATCAGACAAACTGGAATATGGACACTCTTCTGCCCCATTCCTTTCTTCAAGTGTGAAATGACATCTGCAATTTTCCAGTCTTCCGGAGCCATTACAGAAGCTAGTGATTCTTGATACGCCCCGGCAGCTTGATCGATGGGTTCTTTATAAATGTGTCAACACCTGTATGGTATCACAGGACCTGTCCTCACAGGATCCCAACCCACCCCCAAGAGATTCGCACATCTTCCCCACATCTCACACGGGATGGTGTAATCGGAGATTCCCCGCAACCCGTACCCATCTGTCCAAAACAGCTGCTACATTGCGGAAGGCGGAATGTCCAGCGCCACCAGTAGAAGCAATAAACTCGGGCAAAGCTTGGAAGGGACCGATAAGGTAGAAGTAGGAAAGTTGTTTCTATTGGTAGGTGAGACTAGAACTAGGGACATTGCCTCAAGATTCAGGGGAAGATTCAGGACGGAGATGTGGAGAAACTGTTTTTCCCAGAGAGTGGTGAATCTATGGAATTTTCTGCCCAGGGAAGCAGTTGAAGTTTCTTCACTAAACATATTTAAGATACCGTTATATACAAACTGTAGATTTCACATAGTAGGGGAATTAAGGGTTATGGGGAAAAGGCAGGGAGATGGAGCTGAGTTTACGGACAGATCAGCCGTGATATTATTGAATGGCGGGATAGGCTCGATGGGCCGAATGGCCTACTCCTGCTCCTATTTCTTATGTTCTCATGAAAAGGTTCAACAGTCGACGTTTCCAGTTGCAACAACATTTTGAAAGAGATAAATAAGACAGAAGTATGAAAGTTGTTTCCATTGTTAGGTGAGACTAGAACTAGGGGACATTGCCTCAAGATTCAGGGGAGAAGATTTAGGACGGAGATGAGGAGAATTTTTTCCCCAGAGAGTGGTGAATCTGTGGAATTCTCTGCCCAGGGAAGCAGTTGAGGCCTCTTCACTAAATATATTTAAGAGACAGTTGGATAGGTTTCACATAGTAGGGGAATTAAGGGTTATGGGGAAAAGGCAGGTAGATGGAGCTGAGTTTACGGACAGATCAGCCATGATCGTATTGAATGGCGAGGTAGATTCTTTGAGCTGGATGGCCTACTCCTGCTGCTATTTCATATGTTCCTATGCACTAAACCCAAACACTGCAAATTCCATATTCTTGGCATCCCCATCCCAGGACTACAACCATGGCCCAGCACTCCCAGAATTCTTTGTTACAGGTTATGTGCTGCAGTGTCTCAGCTGTTCCCGGTTCAAAAACTAACACTCCTGAAAAAACTCATGACAGAACTGGACCCTGAACAACCTTTGCCTGGATGGAGATCGTGGTTGAACTCCTGGCCTTGGGTCACAACGTGGAGGCGGATACATTTCAGCTTGTCTCCACAGGTGAATTGAACATACGTGTTGATTATTCTATTGGTGAGTGAGATCTAGACCAGGTTAGTTCGCCGCTACATTTCCCACAGTGGAACAGGAAGAACATGTTTTAACATTCAATAGTAAATATAGCCCTGGAAACTCAGTACAGCAGATTCGTCTTTTCTTTTGAATCACAGATATTGACTGATTGCAAGATGTTTGTGACATCCTGAAAATATTTGATCAAACGCAATCCCAATATTCATTAGTCATCTCTGCATTTCAACACAGGCATCATATATTCCATACAGTAAATTCTCAATGCATCCTCGAATCCATACTGAATCCTGAGGCCAATGTCTCTCCGCTAAAGGGCTGTGACTACAGAGTGATAAAAATCTTCAACACCTCTTGCAGTTCTGGTGGGCTGTTACCCTGGTGACTGAGGAAGGGGCCCACCATAAGTAAACTAAAAAGGAAGTAACATTCAACCTCATATGCTCTGAGTTTCCTTATGACCACAACGAACACTGAACACTCAGCTATTTTGTAATGGTGAAGCTAAAATACCAGTTGCTTTTTTTTAACCCTGTCGAGGAGCATCCAGTAAATCTGCTGGTAACTGCAGCTCCACAGAACTTTCAGCAGTGCAGAAGCTGGTCCAAAATAAAGCACTTTGTTGAATACGATCAGTCTGCTTCAAAGTCAGTAATCTATTATTTACAAAAGGTATTACATTGTGGTGATATTTATGAGGTTTCTGTCTTTGCTTCGTTAAGCGATTCAAAATTCTATCAAATGTCTGTACCTTCAAATAACGTAAAGCTGCAGTTGACAATACAGCCAGGTTCGGACCCTGCTAATGGATAAAATGTTAGAGGAGTAGTTTTATAGATAAAACTGAATGGCTTGTGGGGTTTTCCTCTCAGTTCCTACACTCCACTGCTGATGAAAACTTCTTCATCCGTCTTCCCCATGAGACTTCAGTATCTGCTATGTTTCAATGAGGTTCCTACTCCCAGCGCCCCATCCGTGCTTTGAGAACAGCCCCAGAGACAGCAAATGCACTACATAAAGCTTTTCATTCCAGAAATCATTCTTGTAAACTTTGTAAACAACCAGAGTAATAAGCACATTTCCACGATTAAACTATTTAGTGTCCGGATAATTAAATGAGAAAACCAGTTGTTTCCTTACTGCCCCATTAACTGGACCAAAGCCCTTTTGAAGATCAGCGTGCTTATCTATGAAAGAAGCCAGAATAAAATGGGGGAGATCTTCAAGGATTTCTCTGGGTCTGCATGTACTTGAGAGAAAGATATACAGACGATAGAAGTGAGGAAACGTTAGTCAAGTCATGGACTGTATCCAGTTTACAGAACAGGTGCTTGCTCTCCTCAGGTGAATTTGTATAGATAAATGTCCAGGGCAAGACAAATTGTTCCCTCGGTATATTTGGGACGCGAGTGATGAAACTGCGCGAATGCTGGCAGAAATATATTAAATGCCCATAATGAATCACGGCATGATAAGAGGATTTGGGATGTTAATGTTACAGTTGTAAAAGACACTGTGAATATGAATTTGCAGAATTCTGTGGACTTCCGATCAGTTACTTGAAAAAAATATCTCAATAGTCGTGAAAGAGTCCAGGAGAAATTGCACGGTTATTGCTGGTATTTAATTAAATGATGACAGGCGCAGGTTGAACAGGTTAGAACTTGATTCCCTGGAGCATAGGGAAATGAGTGGAGTTTCCAGCTGGGGTTCCCACCTTTTTAATATCATGCACTCCTACTATTAACGAGGCGTCCATGGAAACATCTCCCAGCAGAAGTGGTCGGTGCAGGTCAGTATTTAAGAGCAATTACTTATATCTATATGGATGAAAGAGTTATGGAAGAGTAGGGTATGGTGGCAGGTGGATGGGACCATGCAGGGAATGGCACGGAAGAATGGGCTGAAAGACGACTTTCTGCGCTGTAAGAAAATGAATCTAAATTGAACGTTCTACACAAGTCCATTTCCAAGAAGATTTTAATCATTCCAGAGTAATATCTTAAGAAGCTGCAAATGCAAGAAACACTCAAAAGTTAAAGAACTGAAAATAACAGAAAAGGGAAATAACAAACAACATCATATGCTGTCAGTTTCATTATGACAAGGATTAGCACTGCAGCCAATTTGTAACAGTGAAACTAAAAAATTGCAATGACTGTTTTTACCCTGCCTTGAGCTGCATTCAATTAACCCTCTGGTAGCTGTAGTTAAAAAAAAAAAAGAAAATGTTCCTGAAAGACTCCGTGAGGTAAAAGTGGCAAGAAAATGCTTCACAATGAAAGCAAATGTTAAAGAAATATTACAGATATGTATCGTTGAGGTGATGGGATACAGACTGACAGATTGAACAGGATGGTTGATATATATCATTGAGGTGGTGGGATACAGACTGAACAGAGATTGAACAAGATGGTTGATATATATCATTGAGGTGATGGGATACAGACTGGACAGAGATTGAACAAGATGGTTGATATATATTATTGAGGAGGTGGGATACAGACTGAACAGAGATTGAAAAGGATGGCTGATATATATCATTGAGGTGATGGGATACAGACTGGACAGAGATTGAAAAGGATGGCTGATATATATCATTGAGGAGGTGGGATACAGACTGGACAGAGATTGAACAGGATGGCTGATATATATATTGAGGAGGTGGGATACAGACTGGACAGAGATTGAACAGGATGGCTGATATATATCATTGAGGAGGTGGGATACAGACTGGACAGAGATTGAACAGGATGGCTGATATATATCATTGAGGAGGTGGGATACAGACTGGACAGAGATTGAATAAGATGTTCGATATATATCATTGAGGAGGTGGGATACAGACTGGACAGAGATTGAATAAGATGTTCGATATATATCATTGAGTTGGTGCGATACAGACTGGACAGAGATTGAACAAGATGGTTGATATATATCATTGAGGAGGTGGGATACAGACTGGACAGAGGTTGAACAAGATGGTTGATATATATCATTGAGGTGGTGGGATACAGACTGGACAGAGATTGAACAAGATGGTTGATATATATCATTGAGGTGGTGGGATACAGACTGGACAGAGATTGAACAAGATGGTTGATATATATCATTGAGGTGGTGGGACACAGACTGGACAGAGATTGAACAAGATGGTTGATATATATCATTGAGGTGGTGGGATACAGACTGGACAGAGATTGAACAAGATGGTTGATATATATCATTGAGGTGGTGGGATACAGACTGGACAGAGATTGAACAGGATGGCTGACATATATCATTGAGGAGGTGGGATACAGACTGGACAGAGATTGAACAGGATGGCTGATATATATCATTGAGGTGATGGGATACAGACTGGACAGAGATTGAAAAGGATGGCTGATATATATCATTGAGGAGGTGGGATACAGACTGGACAGAGATTGAACAGGATGGCTGATATATATCATTGAGGAGGTGGGATACAGACTGGACAGAGATTGAACAGGATGGCTGATATATATCATTGAGGTGGTGGGATACAGACTGGACAGAGATTGAACAGGATGGCTGATATATATCATTGAGGAGGTGGGATACAGACTGGACAGAGATTGAACAGGATGGCTGATATATATCATTGAGGAGGTGGGATACAGACTGGACAGAGATTGAATAAGATGTTCGATATATATCATTGAGGAGGTGGGATACAGACTGGACAGAGATTGAATAAGATGTTCGATATATATCATTGAGTTGGTGCGATACAGACTGGACAGAGATTGAACAAGATGGTTGATATATATCATTGAGGAGGTGGGATACAGACTGGACAGAGATTGAACAAGATGGGTGATATATATCATTGAGGAGGTGGGATACAGACTGAACAGAGATTGAAAAGGATGGCTGATATATATCATTGAGGTGATGGGATACCGACTGGACAGAGATTGAAAAGGATGGCTGATATATATCATTGAGGAGGTGGGATACAGACTGGACAGAGATTGAACAGGATGGCTGATATATATCATTGAGGAGGTGGGATACAGACTGGACAGAGATTGAACAGGATGGCTGATATATATCATTGAGGAGGTGGGATACAGACTGGACAGAGATTGAACAGGATGGCTGATATATATCATTGAGGAGGTGGGATACAGACTGGACAGAGATTGAATAAGATGTTCGATATATATCATTGAGGAGGTGGGATACAGACTGGACAGAGATTGAATAAGATGTTCGATATATATCATTGAGTTGGTGCGATACAGACTGGACAGAGATTGAACAAGATGGTTGATATATATCATTGAGGAGGTGGGATACAGACTGGACAGAGGTTGAACAAGATGGTTGATATATATCATTGAGGTGGTGGGATACAGACTGGACAGAGATTGAACAAGATGGTTGATATATATCATTGAGGTGGTGGGATACAGACTGGACAGAGATTGAACAAGATGGTTGATATATATCATTGAGGTGGTGGGACACAGACTGGACAGAGATTGAACAAGATGGTTGATATATATCATTGAGGTGGTGGGATACAGACTGGACAGAGATTGAACAAGATGGTTGATATATATCATTGAGGTGGTGGGATACAGACTGGACAGAGATTGAACAGGATGGCTGATATATATCATTGAGGAGGTGGGATACAGACTGGACAGAGATTGAACAGGATGGCTGATATATATCATTGAGGTGATGGGATACAGACTGGACAGAGATTGAACAGGATGGCTGATATATATCATTGAGGAGGTGGGATACAGACTGGACAGAGATTGAACAGGATGGCTGATATATATCATTGAGGAGGTGGGATACAGACTGGACAGAGATTGAATAAGATGTTCGATATATATCATTGAGGAGGTGGAATACAGACTGGACAGAGATTGAATAAGATGTTCGATATATATCATTGAGTTGGTGCGATACAGACTGGACAGAGATTGAACAAGATGGTTGATATATATCATTGAGGAGGTGGGATACAGACTGGACAGAGATTGAATAAGATGGGTGATATATATCATTGAGGAGGTGGGACACAGACTGGACAGAGATTGAACAAGATGGGTGATATATATCATTGAGGAGGTGGGATACAGACTGGACAGAGATTGAATAAGATGTTCGATATATATCATTGAGGAGGTGGGATACAGACTGGACAGAGATTGAATAAGATGTTCGATATATATCATTGAGTTGGTGCGATACAGACTGGACAGAGATTGAATAAGATGGGTGATATATATCATTGAGGAGGTGGGACACAGACTGGACAGAGATTGAACAAGATGGGTGATATATATCATTGAGGAGGTGGGATACAGACTGGACAGAGATTGAATAAGATGTTCGATATATATCATTGAGGAGGTGGGATACAGACTGGACAGAGATTGAATAAGATGTTCGATATATATCATTGAGTTGGTGCGATACAGACTGGACAGAGATTGAACAAGATGGTTGATATATATCATTGAGGAGGTGGGATACAGACTGGACAGAGATTGAATAAGATGGGTGATATATATCGTTGAGGAGGTGGGACACAGACTGGACAGAGATTGAACAAGATGGGTGATATATATCATTGAGGAGGTGGGATACAGACTGGACAGAGATTGAACAAGATGGTTGATATATATTATTGATGTGGTGGGATACAGACTGGACAGAGATTGAACAGGATGGCTGATATATATCATTGAGGTGATGGGATACAGACTGGACAGAGGTTGAACAGGATGGCTGATATATATCACTGAGGAGGTGGGATACAGACTGGACAGAGGTTGAACTGTGTGTGAAGTTCGCTTGCATCAGTAGAGCAGGCAGCATTGTCTGAGATCCTTACAATCGTGGACATTCTCGCCTTTCACCCAAGTTGAAGATTTTAAAATACGTTAAACACACTGACCACATCTCAAGGACGGTTTCCACGCGGCTATTAGAAGCAAATTGAATCGATCTCACTATGACAGGGTGGACTCCTCTCTTCAGAGTATAACTCGATGTGACATTGCACCGTGTGTCCACCTACACTGTACTTTCTCTGCAACAATAATGCTTTGTAATGCCCTATTATTGTTTTACCTTATATCATCTTAATGAACTGTTGTAATGTGTTGCTTTGTATGAATGCTATTTAAGACAGCATTGTGACATATCTCCGTACATGACAATAATACGCCGATTCTGAAGTGAGGCTTAACTGAAGCTTTAAATTTTTTGAGAAGCCCAGAAACCTGGAATAGCCTTATTTCCCTCATTATTTGGGTTATAGATATTGGCTGCGATTCGGCAGGTCGCAACAGTGGAAAAGATTCAACAACAAAAAAAAACGATGGGAACCCACAACGAAAGGATGCGACAGATCTCGATCTCACTGTCGTGTTTGAACGTGGAAAGGATGAAACATACACGTGGAACAGTGTCCTGAAGGTGCAATTACTCTGCTTAAGCAACACTGACTGCAAAAACACAACGGGCCGAAGGTACGCTTCCTAAGCCCTGTAATTAAGTAAAAGAGTTATCGATCCGGATGAACTTTGGATCCGATACCGAGGCGAGTGATGGAAGTAAAGTTCCCGGAATACATCACAACGGATGGGTTTAGTCCCGGCATCACCACCTCATCCCGCTGCTGGGACCAGAGCAATAGGTGTTGAGCGGTGGCTCACCTCATGCGGCTCGGTGTGAAAGTCCGACTTCGCGGGCCGACCCCGGTATGTTCTCACCAGCAAGCGTGGAGAGGTCGCCAGAACGGAGAAGTGAATGGGAAACACTACCCGACATCAGGCGACCACGCTCGGGACCAGTCTCAATACTCACCGATGAGAAATTGATGTCTTCACGCCCGGAGAGTGGATCCTTTCTCGGATTCCCGACCCTCGGGGTGATGGTCCTCTCCCAATCCGGACCTTGCAGACGATCCGCAGCCGCCGACCTGCTTCCACACAGAACTAAAGGAAAGCCGGGACTGTAGTTTATACGTCAGCAGAGCTGGGGGAGGGGCCTCGGAAACAAACCTGCAGATTCTGCACATCTGCGCTAAAACGGGAGCGGGAAAAGGGCTCACGTGAACTATGAAATTTTGCATGTAGGTTTATGTAATTTTGCAAGAATTTGAAATTTTCGCCGTCAGCTATGATTCTACCGATAAAAAAGTTGATAAGCACGTGCGAATATATCACAGATGTTGTAGCTATGTTTAGATACACAGACATGACAGATTGTACAGCAGTCTACTGAGCACACGTTCTTCTGGTGTGCTTGGGTTCAGTCTCAGCGAGGAAGAAGTAGTTTGTACTGATCTGCATTGACTGTGCTCTCCCGCTAAGGAAACTAAGGATCTAGTTGCAGAGAGAGAGACGCAGAGCCCAAGTCTGAAGCCTGTTGATTAGTACTGAGCGGATGACGGTGTTAAACTCTATTTTATTTCGTTGCTCCCAAGTAGAATAAAGAGCCAGTGAAAGTGTACCGCTGAGATTCTAATACCTGTCCAAAAATACTTAAATACGAATCATCGGATCGACTGTGATTTTCAAATTCCTGCAACCATTCGAAATTTCCAACAATTACTCTATTTGTTCCTGTCTCCTCTGCTCAGATTATTTATCAGCATGTTTTACTTCTCTGTTCCTGCTGATATTGTCCTCCGCAAATCTGTCACAGTGGTGGGGACATCGGGAGCAAGGGTGGACCCAAATGCAAGACACATCTTGTGAGGTTACTTAGATTTAGTTTATTGTTTGATACCAGGAGAGCAAGGCAGAAGCAGGAGTAGCGACCTGGTCAAGGACTCAGGACTACGACTAGGCTGGGACAAGGGTCTGGGCTAGGACTCGGAATTGGTTCCCAGAACTAGAGGCGATATGAAGAGGCTACGGTATGGACTCCGAGCCCGAGACTGGGCAAGGACCCAGTACCTGGGTCTTGGCTCGGTCTCGGACCCCAGAACCAGGCATGGACATGACATGGGCTAGGGAGAGGAGGAACATGGAAAAACAGGGCCTCGGTCTCGGAAGAGCAGGTACATAGACACATACACAGAACACAGAGCCGGGACCCCTCCTTGGGTACAGGACATAGGGCCGGGACTCACACGCAGAACAGAGAGCCGGGACCCCTCCTTGGGGACCGGACATTGGGCCGGGACTCATGACCCAGCGCGACGCAGCGGCATGATGGCCAGACTTACCCCACGGAGGCGAGGAGAAGACAAGACCGACACGAAAGAACACCAGACAGTACCTATCTAGCTCCGGCAATAGAACTAGACCGAGGTGCAGGGAAGGGCTGCAGACGAGGACTAGAGGCGAGAGGGGCAGAGAAGGGATTCAGGCAGGGGGGTAGGACAGGAATCACAGACCGCTAGGGCCAGGATTTGGTTCGGAACTTGGATGCCACCAGAGCGAGGACTTGACTCGGAACTTGGATGCCGCCAGGGCCAGGGCTTAACTCGGAACATGGATGCCGCCAGTACCTGGACTTGACTCGGTAGGTGGATGCCGCCAGCGCCGGGACTTGACTTCGAGCCTCCGGGTAGTAGCGAGCTCTCGACTCGTCCCGGGAACAGTACTCAGCGGTTCTTGATTCCCTCCGGCGGGTTAACTGACTGACCCACCTCGGTGCGGGAACTTTGCAGGTTCGCCCTGGCAAGGTAACTTGACAGGGTTGTTCCGGTGAGGAAAGGCGAATTACCGGCACTCGCTTCGGGCGGAGACTAGGCTTGCTCCGGCCAGATGACATTGGCACGCGTGACTTTGGTGAGTTTGCAGACGTTCCCGCGCCGAACAGCTGAAAGACGGAGACTATAAGCTA
Source organism: Mobula hypostoma (assembly GCF_963921235.1). Lineage (NCBI taxonomy): Eukaryota > Metazoa > Chordata > Chondrichthyes > Myliobatiformes > Myliobatidae > Mobula > Mobula hypostoma. The sequence goes on from NW_026948208.1 coordinate 326,610, forward strand.
CCGGTTCAACCGAGAGTACATTACCTCTAATCACCAAGGCCGATGGACACGGGAAAACAGGGAACTAAAGCGAAACAGGGAGTCAACGGTCGGGATCGTAACATAAACAAAGTAAATTTAAAGAGACCCCGATCCGGACCATGACAAAGTATGCCTATCCTTAAACATTAATGTTCCCACGTAACAAACCTGCAGAAAGCATGAGAGCGGATAGCGGGCAACAGGGAGGAGATGCGGAAGTGCGCACAGAAAATGCGCAGACACCTTTGTGACACCAGGGCCACGCGGAGCATGTGACAAGGTACACACACCAGACCAGATTACACGTGGACCCTACAGGTCAATAACTGCGTCGCCTCCATTTCTGAAAGGCTGGCTGTACGTTTCCATGCACGATTTGACCAATTAAATGATGTGCCATTGAAGAAAAACCTCCTTTTGTCCAGAGGAACAGGGACCCTGTTTGGCCGGAGCCGAGGTGAGGAGGACACTGCCGAGGGAAATACAAAGCAAATCCGCAGAGTCGGACAATTTACCCAGTCAGTGGCCAATGAACCATGTGGCCCAGGTAAGGACAACTTTTATATCTCTCTGACAGAGTCCACTGTCTCTTCAAGCTTCACGGCAGCCGCCATGATTCTGGTGCCCAGGAGAACAACGATGACTGGGCTAAATCATAACGCCCAGTGACCCTGAATTCAGCAGTAATTCTGTTTTTTGAGCCTTCGTATAAAATATCGTGTGGTTACATTGAATCATTTCCGGTTCGCCTTCCGCTCAGACGGTTCCATTGATGCCGTCATGATCTTGCCCTTCTACCCGACTTGTCCCACCGAGAGGCCGATGCCTCGTAAGCCAGGATGTTGTTTGCAGATCTCAGCTCGGCGTTAACACGATCATCCCTCAAAGGCTGGTGGGTGAACTATCCTTACAGAGATTCAACACTCCTCTCTGTAACTGGATCTTAAACTCCTTGACGGGAAGCCCCACACAGTCCGTGTTGGCAGAAACATCACAGGCTCCATTACGCTGAGCACTGATCACCCTTCACCATCCCCCGCCCAGGGTTTTGTACTCAGTCCACCGCTCCCCAGATTGCTGCCTGACGTCTGCGCTGCCAGATTCTGCTCAAACAATATCATCCATTTCGCTGATGATATGACAGTGGTTGGTATCATCAGCAACAATGACGAAATATTACCAAGAAGCAAGAAGCGTGTTAACGTGCACCGGGCTTAGTGAGTTTATGCAGCTGAGAAACCATTTCCAACGTGCGGGATAAGTTGGGTAAATTACTCAGCGTCCTGAATCTTCCACAGATTCCACGACATACAGATCAGAACACTGAAGCTCATCCTTATCTGAACCTGGTGAGGACCGAAGGTGGAAAACTTACCCCGTAACGTCCGACAGGTCTTTGCACCAGAGGGGCTGTTTCTCCCTGAAACCCCGAACACCCCGGTTATGTAGCTCGTTACCTGCAGCTGTGGGCAGATACATGGCAGGTGTATTTAAATTAGGTCAGGAGTGAGATATTGTACCTTGGGAGTTGTAATATTAACGAAAGGCCTGCAGCAAACAGTTGTATCCTAAGGAATATCCTCGGCTTTGCCTGCTGCTGGCGGCCGGGGTTGGGGTCGAAGCGCTTGGCAGAGATGGTGCTCGGCGCTCGGTGTCGGAGGGCTGATCGGAGGCTCGAAGTTTTTGGACGACTCAGAGTCGGACTGTTATCGCGCATGGCAGGGGGAGTTCTCGTCCTTCTCCCGTCTGCGTGAGATGTGGAACATTCGAGAGACTTTGAACTTTTTTTCCCCCGTGCCCATGGCCTGTTCTTCATCAAATTATGCTACTGCTTGCACTATTGTAACTGTATGTTATCATTATGTGTTTTCGTCAGTTTTTCAGTCTTGATCTGTCCTGTGTTTCTGTGATATCACACCGGAGGAATATTGTATCATTTCTTAATGCATGCATTACTAAATGACAATAAAAGAGGACTGCGTGTCCTCATTATCGAATAATCTAATCTAATACTGATGAACAGGGGGATCTTGTGGTGCAAAGGTATCGCTCTCTAAGACGACAATCCAAGTAAATGAGGAGCCAAACAAGGCATAGGACGTATTTCTGGTCAGATGTCGAGTCGTTGACCATAAAGAGCGAACTGCAGTTGCAGATGGACATGGAGACCCTGACGAGGGGAGCAGAAGAGTTTCATCAATAGGCTGTTCGAGGGGTTTACTGTATTTTGTTAGCTCTGTCAGTCCTTCGAGGGATTACGTTACAGATGGTGTCAAGGTGGCATTTCGCTGGTCTAGTGCTATCACTTCCGCAGTGAAGGTGGCCACTGTGTGATCTTATGTCAATAAGGCCGTATCGTTGCTCTTCTCCTGATCGGAAAACCCTATATCATTTAACACGGTGGCTACCAGATCCGGATATTGCTGTTACTGAACTCTAACTCATGGGAAGGCAACTTACAGGCAATATGTTGGCCGGTTCTCCAAATCCATGACTGCTGTCCATCCACTCCACTACACTAAACTCAGTCTTCCCTTCAGGTACGTCATGTTATTTCCGGAACGTTGTGTTCAACCCTGCCAACTACGCCTGGTAAAGGTTAAAAGATATTGTTTCAGCAGATTTATATAATGAATAAAATGGAGCAAGTAAAGAAACAAAGATGTATTTGTAGAAAAAAAAAGAGACAGGACAATATTTCCCAACCAATCACTGTGCAACTCTACACAACACACTGCTGCAGAGAAACGCAGTTGCCAGCGGTATTTTTCCTAACTCTCCATGTACTTGTCGCTATCTTCAAATCTTATGTCGTAACCCAGCATAGGAGACTTTGCCCACTTGCAGAAAGAAATTGCCCTATTTATACCTGTCGAGATCTCTTAAGAAATCTAATATAACATTTACCGCAGTACTTTTCTACTCTCAAGCCTGTAAACTCCTAATCATACAAAGCTTTTAAGCATTCCTATAGACCAGTTCCATTGTACATTCTCAAAACATTCTCATATCGTCGACAAAACCGTTTTGTCTTACAACCTTCCATTTTCTGTTACCGATTTTCTGTGACCCGATAGTGGTGTGTAAGGTGATGAGAGATATTGATCGTATTGATAGCCAGAAGCTTTTTCTCAAGAGTGAAATGGCTAACACGAGAGAAGGGACTTTGTTTTAAGGTGCCTGGAAACAGATACAGAGGTGATGTTGGTGTTAGATTTTTCACACAGAGAGTGCTCAGTGCGCGGAAAGCGCTGCCGGTGACAATGGTGGAAACGGATACAACAGTGTATTTCCGGAGATTCTTAGATAGGGACATGGATCTTAGAGAACTAGAGGGCTATGCGGTAGGATAATTCTAGGCAGTTTCTAGAATAAAAATGGTAAGCACTGTATTGTGGGCTGAAGGACCTGTAATGTTCTGTAGCTTTCTGTTTTCTATGTTCTATGTTCAAACGCCAAAGGGGGAACAAATCCCGCTCTTTCCTCACTAAGGTTCTGAACTTATTTCTATATAAAATCGGCCAAACTGGAAGTTCTGTTGGCTCTCAATATTGTGGTTTGCTGCCTCAAATTGACATGGTGATTAAAAATATTTAATGGACATAAAAACAACGTCAAATTTTACACATTTTCGCAAAACTGAGGTACGCCAATGGTCAGTAAATAGCCACCTTTAGAACCACTGCTGATGTGGGTCCAATCTCTCTCGTCGCAGTGAGGGCAGTCGTTTTGCGAACACTAGTAGTTCCCGCGCAGGAGAGGAAATCAAATGGGAAAATGCAGATAACTGTGGTACGTAACAAAACGTTGGAAAATCTCAGTTGGGCAGCCATGGTCTAGAAATAACAAAGGGGCTGCCCACACTTATCAGACTGAACAGAACCAGCCATGCCATACGGTTTATAAATTGGGATATATGTCGTGTCTGGGGAGGGTGGCGAGACTGAAAATTTCTGTAGGTTTAATGCTTGATTTATTTACATGCAGTTTAGTTTGATGTCGTGTAACACTCCGCACTGCCGGCTCTGTGAGATTGTGCTGTGGTGATAATTTAAATTTCATCGCAGAGTCAGCAGTTCCACACACACAGTGTCGGTTAAAGGTGATCCCGGCGGCGTAACTGAGTAAGAAAGTAAGTTGGAGAATACATTGAAAAATTCGGGGATATTGGGGGATTTTTTAATGTAATCTTTATAATTGCACCAAAAATATATTCACCATAGAACGTATTCCCCCCGACCACCTCACCGATAACTGTAGGGATTATAGAGCCAGTGGACACAGGGACAGTACATAGTAGTCAATTTTAGCAAGAAATCTGAAATTAAAAAACAAAAAATGACGGACAACAGGCAATATTTACCCATCTCAGCCTTCCATGCAGGATTTGGAAAAAAACTGATAATATGTTGTAAAGCTCTGACAATCACAGGACATGCACGATACGAATGTTCTGGAGAGTGCGAGCTGCGATGGAACGTTTCCATCGCGAAGAGAGACCGCATCAGATGACATGCTTATCCCTGCGATGGAAGTAGCTCAGTGAGCGACGGACCAGGCACAGCAGTGCGGGCCCAGATATACGGCCGACACGATGAATTTCCTTACAGCGGAGATGTCGAAACCCATGGGTTTAGGTGGATGGTTAAGATGTTCCTATGGGAACGAAATACTTTTTAATTCCTTGATCATATTTATCATTGGTACTCATTATGGGGAGGCTACAAGCAAATGTATGAACGATTTTGGAAGAATATCTGAAAAGAAACTTGAATCATGAGGACATTGATTAAGATCGCATGCATAGACAGGGTAAGTGCAAATAGTCGCTGACAACTATGGTCGTTTTAGACCGAAATTATTGGGTTCAGGGTGAACGGTGAAATCTGTCGGGGGTACGTGGGAGAACCTCGGCACAGAGGCTGTTGAGAGTGTGGGTGTGAGTCCAATTCCAACGTTGAACAAAAGGTTGGATAGTTACATGGATGGGAGACGTATGGAGGGCAATGGTCCAGGTGCGGGGCGATGGGACGAGGCAGAATAATAGTTGTGCACAGATTAGGTGGGTAGAAGGATTTCTGTGTTGTACTGTTCTATGACTCCACGAAGCTATGACACAACGTTGTATTCAGGCTGGCGTTGTTTAATTTAATCTATAAGTATGCAGACATATATTTGCAAGTATGTACAACTTAACTATTTCAACATATGCTCAGTGTTACCAGTACTTCCTGTTGGGATTGAATGGCGATTAATAATTTTACTCAACAGTTATGATACAATGAGGGTGTGTTCATGGTTATTTGTTTTATCCATAAAATCGTTAAGGTCTGATGTCTTTCCTATTGCAGGATAAATGTGTCTTTGCTTGAGTGCACACATACTGTGAACTCCTGAAAGTTGTCAATGCAGTTATATCTGTACTTGGTTAATTTCCCATAAGCTGGAAAGACGCGACCGAGCAGTTTAGTTTGGTTTCTGTGCACTGTGGGCCCTGCTTACCGTCCGATAGCCGTGTCAAAGGCGTTGTTTCCTCGACTATCCGATGCCGAAGTAAGTTCCATAAAATACATATTCGTACTCTACATCGTGGAAACAGATGCTTCAGGCAAACTGGAGTATGCGGAATGCGATGTTTACCGGAGTTGGTTCTATTTTCCTAAATTTGGCTGGCATCAATTTAGAGCTTTTTTCAATCAATCCAAATATCCAAATAACTTCTCCAAATGTCTATTGAACATTGTATTTGATCACAATATTGTCTGACCTTTCCAAATTCCCTCTCACTTTCAGTTTTCCACTAGTAACAGAATCCAGTTATTCCAACAAATCGCAAAAATCTACAGATATTTATTTGGCAAGACATGCGAGCGATTCCGGAAGATGATGGAAACGGTTCAGCAAACCCCAGGCAAAGTGTTCCTTCTCCTGACTATCCTCGCATTCTCACACAGTCAGACTAGTTTCCGAGTTTTCTGCCATGATTTTAAAAACCTAAGATTCAATGAGGCCTTTCACTCTTTCCAACTCACAGAGGGAAAAAAAAAACGCGATTCTAGTAAAACAAGAAAAGAACCGTGTTATCTCACAGTAATAAAACGCCATCCTGTGGTATGCTGCCTTTCGCTGAGTTGCGTTCACGGAAACAAGACCGGCGTTAAATAGCAAGAATTTCCATGTTTTCAGGTTTTCGCTTCTCATTATTCTCTCAACATTCACCGAATACTCCTCTTTATTAACACCTGACTCAAAAGGGACGACCGGACGCTTCCCATCTCATATTCAACAAGTCTTATTTCCGTCCATGAGTTAGTGTGTCAATATTCAATTGAAGCGCACTTACATCCAACTGTCTGTTTACAAAACCGCCTGGTTCTTGGGGATGGTGTGGGGGAAGCGACATCCGATCCCCTCAACGAAATTGCAGCTAGATATCAAAAACACCTAAGTTACTAATCGCCACAAATCCAGTAACCGCAACCTAACAACCCCAGGGAGGAACATGCTTATTCGCACTCTTTGATATCTGGTGTGAGGCAATTCTCAATCCACGTCGACATCTTGACCACATGACAGGCAACATGATTTCCTTGGCCAATTCTCTGTTCGGAAACCCATCAGACTTAATGCAAATTCCAAACAAAACCTCCCCTATTTATCGTCTGAATAGGCGAATTATGGACTATTTACCTTACCTGCACCTATTTTCTATGTTTCTATGTTTACACAAAATGTAGGAAATCAGCAGGCCTGGCATCATCCATGGAAAATACTATAAAGTCGACTTTTCAGTCATGATGATCGGTCTCTGCCCGAAACGGCGACCGTTACTCTTTTCCACAGCTGCTACCTGGCTTCCTGAGTTCCTCTGGCATTTTGGCTGTGCCTCTTTGGATTTTCAGCATCTTCAGATTACACCCTGCTTTTGTGTCAAATTATTTTCCTTTAACAGCTCTCCAAAGACTCTGCATAACCTGATTATTTATTATTACAGCCCAATCTATCTTCATCATTCTACGATCTGCCAAGGATATCCAAAGGCGATGAATGCCTTCTTGAGAATATTAGTGATTCGAGCATCGAGTTCTTGCTACTTAACATTTTAATTCACCACAGTATCATATACATAAATATTTTCCATAAGTCTAATAGTTCATTTGATCTTTTAATGGGGAGTTGGAAAAAAAAACTATCTCTGTACATCTTCAGTCCAATACATTCTCACGAACTTCCAAGCAAACATTTACACTGCGTTTACTAAATATTGATCTCATTTTAGTACCATCCCACCTCGTCTCCGCCTCCCCGAATCTTCATCAGATAAAGCGGGAGAGGATCCCGACACATTCAAGTCCTAATCGGCAAAATTGCATCTTATTTGTTACGTTAGTCTTTTCCATCAGAAAGAAATGAAAAGGAAAGTCAACAGTCTGCACGAACTCACAGTAAACCTCGCACCTGTCCTTCATGTTAGATAAACCTGTCATGGGGAAATGATTAACACCGCAGAGCTCCGCGATTTCGTTCATAATTGTGCAGATTTCCATGGAGTAAGAAAATGTTTACTCTGCTGAATGGAAAAAATGTCACCTCGCTTCCTGATTTTCCTTTTCATAAATTTCCATCCGTACAAACTGCATGTTGAATCTCCCCTGTATTCTCCGCAGTACAATCGCATGTTTAACGTTAATTTTAGTTTTTCTCAATTAAAACTGGTAGAACGTGAGGTATGGACACAGACAAAAAACTTATTTCTCAATTGTGATGAATTTTCGGCCTATTCTAGCGGTGTTTATTACTGTTCTGCAGCTCTAATTGTCTAATGTTTCAGTGTACTGATTTTGGGATGATACCAGTCGTATATATCACAACTGGGACAATTGTTCATGTATCGCAGACTTTCATTTTCCTGTTTCAAGTCGGCATATTTCAGGTGTTTTTTACTGACTGATTCCTGTGTGTTTTAAGTGTCAGAATGGCTACACCAATCAAGTAATTTGTCTTTGCATGCTTATCCTGTGATATTATATCCGGACGGGGATCATGTATTGCCCTATCTCTAATAATGGATCGGTCGTAATATAATTGTCAGACTCCGACTGAAAAACCGGATTAGGCGTATATTTATAGTAACCTGTCATGAGTTCACATCTTCAAGCGAGATCCTGGTGAATGATGCCTGCCACTAGATGGCGCCTGTGTAAGTGAACAGATTGAAGTAAATTGTTGCTGCATCCTGTAATGTGTTGGATAGTTTCAAACAGCATATTCTGCTTTAAAGCCCGAGAGAGGCACAACATGGGAAAATACACTTCATCTTGAATTTGTTATTTTTTTTAGTATGCATTTCTGTTATTTTTGTGTCAGCCACCTGGTCCTATATTGCCACAAGGAACCACTCAGTTTCTGGGAAGAGATCTCTATGTTTTAGCCTGGCGTCGGACGCGCGCTTCATGTTGACACCTCGTCTGCTCAGATGGTGTGGATCTCATCCATGGACAATTATGCCCAGCCAGTGGTTAACTCTTTCATCTACAACAGAGTTTCCCAACCTATTCTAGCCCTTTTAGTGCCGCGAGTGAACTGGACATGTCGAACACCCTGGTTGCTAATTTATGCATTCCCAATAATGTCTGTTAGGTTGGTAAGGTGGGGCGAGATTGCCGAGTGTCAGACGCATTGTGATGACCAATGCTCAAGGCCTGCGGCGCTCTGCTTCTTCCTGTGTCCCAGCGCCTCCTCTTTTTCTGGAAGTGTCTGCTCTACTAACGGTCGGTCAGGTCTGGTGCCTCAAACTGGAGGGGCTTACCGCCCCACCAAGAATCGTGAATGACCCCCGGCGAGTGTTATTTGTTCCTAAAGCCGTCTTAGGACACGTAACCGCCCCCAGAGGGAATAACTGTTCTACTGTGACACTTTCTTCATCTTTCTGGGTTGACCTTACATTTCTGTTCAGAATAGCACATGATCGCAACATGTTGAATCCTGTTTTCGTTGATACAAATACATCCTTAGAAAAGTTACTGTGAGTGGGACAGAGGGAATGGAGCTCCCTCAACATTGTGAGCGTGCGCATCTCCCTCAACTTCGTGCTCCCTCCTCTCTGCATGGTGCGCTCACCATATCTGTCTCTCCCTTTCTCACTACCCTTCACCCTCCTCACTCCTCAAAACACCTTCCTCTCTGTCTCTCTCCTCCATCTGCTCTTACTCTCCCTTTCCTACTCTCCTCCTCTCTCCTCTGTTATCCTAATACACCCCCTCCCTCTTCCTCACCTCCCTCTCTCACTCCGCTCACCCCAACTGTCTCTCACGCTCACTCCTCTTCTCCCCTTTCTGTCTACAAACCACACCGCGCACCCCGACACTGAATCTCGGCCCGTGTTCATTCCACGATAGCATCCCGTCCCTCTCAACGTGCGACGCTGACATCGACAAGGTAAGTCGTCTTAGTGACATCGGAACTTACTGGCATTTGGAGTTGGATGAAGCAGAGGAGGGAGAGAAAGAGACAGAGAGATAGAGGAAGAGAGAGAAGGAGAGAAGGGGAAGTGGAAGAGAGGGGGAGGGAGAGAGAGACAGAGAGAGAGAACAAGCTGAGTGGTGGCAGTGAAAGTGAGGGAGAGTGAAACTGAGTTAGAGAGAGAAATAGGAGGCTGTAGGAGTGTTAGCGAGACAGACTGAGGAGAGACGGGAGGGAAGTGGCGGAGGCGGGAAACAGAGGGGAGAGAGACGGTGGTGACAACCAGTGAGGGGAGAGAATGGCGGGAAGTGAGATGGACGTGGGTGAGAAATAAACGGGGAGCGAGTGAGGGGACAGAGAGAGGCGCGAGAGAGAATGGCGGTGGAAAGAGATTGGAGGAAAGAGGGGAGGGAAGAGAGAAGGGAAGTTCAACTGGGATAGAAACCAGGGATTGAGACGGGGGAGATCAACGAGGGAAAGGGACGGGCTCTTTGATGTCTCTGTTGATCAGTGAGAGAGAAATGGGCAGGGATGGAAAAGGGCCGCTTATTTTAATGGAGACGTATGGAAACTTCTGGAATTCTAAATCTTCCATGTAAATCTTTTTAGGATCAGTGAAGTTTTTCTCTATCTATCTACCTATCTATCTAACTGAGTGTACATTAGTTTTTAGATTCGCTGCCCCGAGGGGGTGGAAGCGGGTGGCTGGGTACATTGAGGTGGAGATAGAGGGGGACGGTCACAGAAGCATAGATCAGACACGGTGGTGTTGAATACACATAATATCATAATACTTCCTCCTCATCTCTCTGCTAAATTGATTTCCCTGTTGTCTGAGGGTGTACCCCCGGTCCTGGGCTCTGCACTATGGGAAACGTCCTCTCCTCATCCTCTCTATTTCGGGTTTTCAGTGTTCGGAACACCCCCCCCCCACCCCCGCCACCATTATTCTAAACTCCAGCGGGAACAGGCACAGATTCCATGAGCTGTGGTCTTGTTAAGCAGCTTCAGGTGCAACACCTTGTTAAAGACCATCTGAAAATCTAAACCAGGGCTGTCAAACTCTCTTTAGGTCACGGGCCGGATTGGGCAAAATGCGACTTCATGCGGGCCGGATCCGCTGTGCACGCGCGCGCGCTCCCACTGCTTTCGCTGCCTTCGTTTTTTCAACCTGCTCTCATGTGTCTCCGTCTCGCTATAACTACAACGTGTTTCAGTTTGCGAATTTCTTATGAAGAAGACTGCCTAGCAACAATTACTTTTATAATTGGTACTAACTTACAGTCGTAGGCTACATGGAAGTTGTGATGAGAGAGAGAAAAAACGATGCTATTTTGGCTAAGATTGCTTTGGGAGCCACACCCTTTCCATTAATAAACCATTTGAAATCGAACATTGGCAGACACAAATGCAGACCTAATGAGACAAATTGTAAATGCAGGCTACCCAACTGCACCTAATTTTTATTAGCCTGCTTCCAGCAATCAAACTCAGCCAATGAACACAGTTAGCCTCTAATTGTTATTGAAGTGATCACATTTACAATAACAGAATGGTCAGAAAATGAATGAATCACAATATTTTGATACTCAATATTTCACAATGCATTTTGCTTACATGTCGCAGAGCATCGAACAATGTCACTCATTTTTCACTTGCTGCTTCCAGATACCTGACATCTCTTGGCTTTAACCAGTTTGTCAACATCAGAGATCAGTTTCTGGGCAGTTGTGATTTTCATGATGTCATTTAGATGTCTGTGTGTCAGCTTCAAGCGCAGTTTGGATTTGTTAATGTTCATTCTGGAGAACGCCTGCTCACAGAGATATGTTGTCCCGAACATGCAAAGGACCTTTGAGGCAATGTCTGTAATCTTGTGGTATATCGGTCCCAGGTATTGATAGAATGAGTCCAGACCCACAGTTTCAAAGTTATATTTAAAACAGAGTTGCACTGATTTTCAATTAGTTCCATTTGGAGTTCCTCCGGTACATCTGATGCTGCGTTGAGGGCAAACGACGAGCAAAATACTGAGAATTCCGTCTCGAGCTGAGTGAAGACTTGGAAGCGATTCTGAAACCCACTTTTCAAGTTAATTACGATATTCTGAAACGTTTCCCTCGCTACTTGTTTCTACAGCCACCTGCCCAGTCCCTGCATTTCAGTCATGGGCGGAAGGCGCTGACAATATTAATCCCATTGCTTTCGTAGCAGTCAGTGTTCCATATTGGAGCCGAGATGCTGCCTTTGACTGAAATCCTCTCCGCTGCCTCGATGTCATGGAATAATTGTGAAACGAAATGTCTGCATAGGAAGACACCGGGCTACACTGCTTCTGTGGGAACCAGCCGTCCTTCTGTTCTGTCCGTATGAATCGTCGGTGAATTGCGTGACTGGCTGATGTAACAACCCGAATGGCTCACTTAATTTAAGAAATGTGATTGGAGGGAACTGCAGGTGTGGATTTCATTTCATTCCGGTGCTGCTCAGAGCCGGTGATGCTGGCATTTAATGCCCATCCCCGACTGCGGCCGAGGAAGCATTTAAGCAGCTGTCCTCTCGTCGGTTTACGAATTCACCCAGATTTAACCCATTTACAAAACTCGCAACAGGTTCTCTGTCGCGCCGATAATGCAGACTCTCAGTCGCTTCATATGTCCCCGGTCCGGTATTCACTCTTTGAGGCAGAGAAAAAGCCAAGATCTAATCTGAGTCTATCACACTGCTGCTCTATTTCCGTGCCGAGTCAATAATATCTCTGCTTCCTTCCCTCTCTCTTGCAGTTAACCTGGTGGCGATTGTGATCCTGTCCCGAGGAAAGTGCGGTCTCTCCAAATGTATCACTCGTTACCTGCTGGGAATGGCAGCGGCCGATCTCCTGGTCGTTATCTCTGACCCTCTGCTGAAGTGGACTGTTTTCCTATATTTTAAGACTTCCTTCCTCCATCGAACTCCCGTTTGCAGGGTGCTTAATTGTCTTCTTATAGCCAGCACCGGGGTCTCTGTCTGGCTGACAGTTGCGTTCACCTGTAGCAGACTTGCGGCCATTTGTTGTGAAAGGCTGAAAACAAAATATTGCAGCGAACGAACGGCGGCGGTGGTTATCGGGACAGTTAGTGTTCTGGGCTGTTTGGAAAGTATCACTTTCTACTTTACATTAGAGCATTTGATGGTAATTAATAGAGTTTTCTATGGCTGATTGAACAAAGCGACCTTCCATACGTACCCCTCGTGGGCCAAACTTGAGATCATTCATCGCATTTTAATACCTTGTCTCCCGTTTGTTCTGATTTTATTGCTCAATGCTCTGACAGTTGGACGGATTTTTTTCCGCTAGTAAAGTCCGGAGGGGGCTCCGGGGCCGCAGTAAAGGAAAGAAAGACAAGGACCCAGAAATGGAGAACCGAATAAAATCAGTCGTTTTACTATTCAGTATAACTGGAAGTTTTATATTTCTGTGGTTAACACGGCTGGTATTTGATAGCTACCGACAGATTGCAAACATCACCCATTATTGGTGAGAGTAGATATAGGACCGATGGAAAATGATGCTGGAGAAATTGTAATGTGAGATAAGGAGATGGCAGAGGAACTGAACGAGTATTTTGCATCAGTCTTCACTGAGGAAGACATCAGCAGTATACCGGACACTCAAGGGTGGCAGGGAAGAGAAGTGTGTGCAGTCACAATTACGACAGAGAAAGTACTCAGAAAGCTGAATAGGCTAAAGGTCGATAAATCTCCGGACCAGATGGAATGCACCCTCGTGTTCTGAAGGAAGTAGCTGTGGAGATTGCGGAGGCATTAGCGATGATCTTTCAAAAGTCGATAGATTCTGGCATGGTTCCGGAGGACTGGAAGATTGCAAATGTCACTCCGCTATTTAAGAAGGGGGCAAGGAAGCAAAAAGGAAATTATAGACCTGTTAGCTTGACATCGGTGGTTGGGAAGTTGTTGGAGTCGATTGTCAAGGATGAGGTTACAGAGTACCTGGAGGCATATGACAAGATAGGCAGAACTCAGCATGGATTCCTCAAAGGAAAATCCTGCCTGACAAACCTATTACAATTTTTTTGAGGAAATTACCAGTAGGCTAGACAAGGGAGATGCAGGTGGATGTTGTATATTTGAATTTTCAGAAGGCCTTTGAAAAGCTGCCATACATGAGGCTACTTAACAAGATAAGAGCCCATGGAATTACGGGAAAGTTACATACGTGGATAGAGCGTTGGCAGATTGGCAGGAAACAGAGAGTAGGAATAAAGGGATCCTATTCTGGTTGGCTGCCGGTTACCAGTGGTTTCCACAGGGGTCCGTGTTGGGGCCGCTTCTTTTTACATTGTATATCAACGATTTGGAGTATGGAATAGATGGCTTTGTGGATAAGTTTGCTGACGATATGAAGATAGGTGGAGGGGCCGGTAGTGCTGAGGAAACGGAGAGTCTGCAGAGAGACTTGGATAGATTAGAAGAATGGGCAGAGAAGTGGCAAATGAAGTACAATGTTGGAAAGTGTATGGTTATGCACTTTGGCAGAAAACATAAACGGGCAGACTATTATTTAAATGGGGAAAGAATTCAAAGTTCTGAGATGCAACGGGACTTGGGAGTCCTCGTACAGGATTCCCTTAAAGTTAACCTCCAGGTTGAGTCGGTAGTGAAGAAGGAGAATGCAATGTTGGCATTCATTTCTACAGGAATAGAGTATAGGAGCAGGGATGTGATGTTGAGGCTCTATAAGGCGCTGGTGAGACCTCACTTGGAGTACTGTGGGCAGTTTTGGTCTCCTTATTTAAGAAAGGATGTGCTGACGTTGGAGAGGGTACAGAGAAGATTCACTAGAATGATTCCGGGAATGAGAGGGTTAACATATGAGCAACGTTTGTCCGCTCTTGGACTGTATTCCTTGGAGTTTAGAAGAATGAGGGGAGACCTCATAGAAACATTTCCAATGTTAAAAGGCATGGACAGAGTGGATGTGGCAAAGTTGTTTCCCATGATGGGGGAGTCTAGTACGAGAGGGCATGACTTCAGGATTGAAGGGCGCCCTTTCAGAACAGATATGCGAAATTTTTTTTTTTTAGTCGGAGGCTGGTGAATCTATGGAATTTGTTGCCACGGGCAGCAGTGGAGGCCAAGTCACTGGGTGTATTTAAGGCAGAGATTGATAGGTATCTGAGTAGCCAAGTCATCAAAGGTTATGGTGAGAAGGCGGGGCAGTGGGATAAAATGGATCAGCTCATGATAAAATGGCGGAGCAGACTCGATGGGCCGAATGGCCTACTTCTGCTCCTTTGTCTTATGGTCTTATGGTCTTAATCTCCTCGCTCTTTCTCTCTCTCTCTCTGTCTCCAGCCCCCTCCCTCTCTATTTTCTTTCTTCCTCTCCCGAGCTCTCCCTTCTCCCATTCCACCTCTCTCGCTCACCCCTCTCCCTCTATCTCTCCTCTTCCTTTCCAACTGCTCTCCCCCTCTCTCTTTCTCTCTCTCCCGCTCCTCTCTTTCCACGCCTCTCTCTGCTTCCACGTTCTCTCTCTCACTCGCCCCTCTACATTCCCACTGTCCCTCTGCCGCCCTCTCGGTCTCTATCTCCTTGATCTGTCTCCCTCTACTTCTCCCTTTCCACGTTCTCCCTCTCTCTCGCTCTGTCTCCGCTTCTCCTTTTCCGCCCCCCTCTCCCTCCCTCCCTCCCTCCACCCCCTCCCCTCCCTTCCCCTCTCTCCCTCCCCCTCTCTCCCTCCCCACTCTCTCCCTACCCCCCTCTCTCCCTCCCGCCTCTCTCATCCCATCTCTGGCTTTATCCCTCTCGGTCCCTCCTCCCTTCATTCACACTCTCTCACCCCTCTCCATTTTCACCTTTCTCCCCCTCTCCCTTCCAATTTCTCTATCTCTCTCTCTCTCCCTTGTTCCTATCCTCTCTTCCTTTCGACTTCCTGCCATCCTCTCGCCGCTCTCCTCCTTTCCAGTCTCTCTCTCCGTCCATCCCCCCCGTCCGTTATCTCTCTCTCCCATCACTGTCCTTCCCCACCCCCGTCTCTCTGTCTGTTCTCAGTCTATCTCTCTCTCTGTCCGCCCCTCACACTCCCTCTCTCTCTCAGTCTATCTCTCTCTCTCTCTCTCACTCTCTCTCACAGACACTCTCTCTCTCTCTCTCTCTCTGCGACAGACCATCGCCTGCCTGGTGGCGAATGTGATCTGCGCTCTCGCCTGCACTCCCGCCGTCATCCTGCACTCGCTGAACGTCCGGGTCTTCCCCTGCATCGGGTACTGCTACACCGGGTGCCGGATGGTGAGTGTTCCGCACCCCCCCCCCCAACACACTGGCGAACCAGCCCTCAGCCCCCCTCAACCCCCGAAGATCTCCACTCGGCCTTTCCCCTCTCCCGCGACGCTTTCCTCCCTCCGGGTAGCGCTCCCTCCCTCCACGCCAAGCTCCCTCAGAACCCTCCCTCCCCTCGGTTGTAGCGTCCCCTCCCCCGGCAGCTCCTTCCACAGACGGGCCACCCTCTGGGTGAAACAGTTTCCCCTCGGGGTCCCCTGTTAAATCTCTAAAACCTGCGCCCTCTGGTTCTCGATTCTCCGACCCTGGGGGAAACAGTCTGTGCTCATTCACCCTGTCTGTGTCCCTGGTGGTTTTACACACCCCTGTCAGGTCACCCCGACCCTCCCGGGAATAAATTCCCAACCCGCCCGACCTCTCTCCGTAACTCAGTCCCTCCAGTCCCGGCGACATCCCCGTAAATCCCCGGGATCTCCGGTCTCCTGTTCCCGGTGTCCGGTCCGACGATGGCGGGGATGCCGAACGCCGCCTTCAGCGCCCCGTCTCCCCGTCACCCCACTTTCAGGGAACCGTCACCCAAAACCTGGTGTGTTCCGTGAAGAGAAAGCTACATTCCTGAGACAGGAGTTAACAGAGATTTCTCTCCACTCCCCCCCAACACTTGTAAACACATCTCCCCCTCCCACACTCTCCCTCTCTCCCCACCCAACGCGCTCCTTCCCTCTCCCCCGACTTTACCCCCATACCCAAACAACTCCCCCCCTCCTCCTTCTTACCGGCCATCTCTCCCTCTTCACTCCCCCCTCACTATCCCTTCCTCTGTCACCCCTCTCTTCCCCTCCCTCGGAACTACCCCCTCTTCTCTCTCACACTCTCGACTCTCCCACTCTATCTCTCCTCTCTGCTCACCTTTGTCTTTCACCCCACTTTCCCCCTCTCCGTCTCTCACCCCCTCACTCCCCTCTCCCTCGTTCACCCCTCTCTGTCCCTCATCCCCTCTCCGTCTCTCCCCCCTCTGTTCTCCACCTTTCTCTCCCTCCCTGTCCGACCTCTCTCATCTCCTGCCTCTCACATTTCCCTCCCCCCTCTCTCTACCCTGTCTCTCACTAATCTCTCTCCCTCTCTCTCCCCTGTCTGACTCTCCCTCTATCAACTATTCTCTGCCCCCTCTCCTCTTTCTCCCCATCTCTCTCCCACCCACCCACCCCCTCTCTTCCTCACCCAACGCTCCCCAGTCTCTTCCTCCCCGTCTGGGTCTCCCACCTCCGCCTACCCCGCACTCCCGCTCCCAACCCTACCCTCTCTCCCCCTCTTCTGTCTCTCTCTTCCCCGACCCGAGCCCCTCTCCCTCTCTCTCTCTCACCCCATGTCTCCCTCTCTCCCTCTGGCAGAGGTTGGTGAGCGGGGTGACGGTGATTTTGCTGGTGAACTGCCTGGTCTCCCTGGTGATGTCCGTCCTCACGACCATCGTCAACTGCGGGAACCTCCAGTGCTGCGCCGCGCGGCCTCCGGTGTGAGTGGGATCTTCCTGTGCACCGGGGGGTGGGCGGCGGGGGATGGGACGTGGGTGGGAGAGATGGGGGGAGATGGAAAGAGGGTGGGGAGAGACGGGATGGAGCAAGAGAGAGAGATGGGGGCAGAAAGGGAATGAAAGGGGTGGGGAGAGGAGGATAGGGAGGGGGAGAGAGAGGTGGGGAAGAGATGGAGGGAGAAGAGGGGACAGAGGGGGTGGAGAGAGGGGACGGAGGGAGAGAGAAGCTGAGGGAGTGGGGTAGTGGATCCCGTCTCCTCTCCTCACCTTCTCTTTCTCCCCTTCCCTCCTCAATCTGATCCCTCCCTCTCCCCCACCCACAGAGGATGGTGGTGATCCACGCTAACCAGCCCGCACCGCCGGACCTCGCCTCCATCTTCTCCAGCAAACCGGTGCCCACCCCGGCCTCTGACGGGCCCCAGTGACGTCACGTTCCCCGCTCCACGGGACAGCCCGAAGGATTCGGGCCGAGCGGCCTGAGAGAAAATCAAGGCGGGATTTTGGAGACGGAGTTGTGGGGGTGGGGGTTGGTGGGTAACATTCCCGTGATCACATTCCTCCCCGTGGGTACCCCCCAGTTCCAGCTCCCTTGTTACGAGTCGCCCTCTCCCATCCTCGGCATCCGGTCACTCCTGAAACACTCCGCTCTCTGTCCCCTCTATCACCGCCCACCTCACCCTGGCTGCCGGCCATTCTGTGATGGTTATCATTGACAACCGCTCTCCCAGCATCGGAGAAATAGTCACATCCTTTTCCTCACCTCCCACTCACTTCCCTCGCTGTTTATTCAATCTCAGCTCCTCATCCCTCCTCTCCTTCCCCCCGCCCCCCACCCCCAGCTCTCCCAACTCTCCATTTAACCTTCTGCAAACAGACACTCAGTGACCGGGTGTGACCCTCCCTCCCGCTTCCTCCACCACTCAGTGAGTCACTCCCTCACCCTCACCATCCTGTCACCCTCCTTCCCACCCCATCACTCCCCCTCCCTCCACACTCAGTGAGTCACTCCCTCACCCTCACCATCCTGTCACCCTCCTTCCCATCCCATCACTCCCCCTCCCTCCCCACTCAGTGAGTCACTCCCTCACCCTCACTATCCTGTCACCCTCCTTCCCATCCCATCACTCACAAACCCCTCCCCTCGCTTTCCTCTCCCCGCCACCTCGATGTTGTTCAACTTACGCTGGATGGTTGCCATTTTGTGATGCCAATTTTCGCCTCTCCTCATCGCCCTCTCTCCCTCTGTTAGCCAGTGAGCCTCTCCACTACTCACCCCGTCACTCCTGACACCCTCCCCTCTCTGTCCCCTTGTCCTTTCTCCCGCCATCCAACATATCCTGGGTGGTGAACATTTTCCGATGGGAAATTTCGCTCCCTCACCCGCTCCCTTCCCTCTCTCGTTGAGTGAGTCTCTCCCCTCTCCGTCCGTTCAGACACTCAACTCTCCGTCCCATGAGCCCTGATCGCGTCTCGACCCCTTGCTCCCCCTTTCCCCCGTCCGCACCCCCCCCCTTCTTGCCGTCCGTCTTATTTGCGAAGGATTGAAACCACCCACCCTTCCTCCACACTCCCCATCCTGTTTCTGCCCACCCTGTCCTATCAGACCCCTCTTTCCTGGTCCTGCAACTTCCCCTCCCTTCCCGTCCCATCAGATCCCCTTCCAGCTCGTCCCATCACTTTCCCTCCTTCCTGGTCCCATCACTCCCGCTCCCTTCCTGTCGTTTCACTCCTCCTCACCCCGACTCTATCTGATCCACGTCACCACCAGTTTGTGACAGGAACTCTCGCCTCCCCTTTTCGTCCCCTATTAACTTCGCCACGGTCACCGTCTCATCAGTCCACTCCTCGTCCCGTCACTCCTCTTCCTCCCAAACCCCTCACCCCTCCTCCCCAAAACCCACATGTATATGTGTATGTGTGAATATCTGAGATATATACATTAGTTTATTCAATGACAACATTATTAGAATTAAAACATACATGTAATACCCAAGACTATATAAAACACAAATTAAAATACTGTTATTACAATCAATAACACACTCGATCCCGGGATTGTATCCACGGGCACCGCATGTTCCTTCGCCATAGATTCTGTGAGCGACAGTGACCATTGTAAGTCAGTGTCTCACTCCATCCCTGGCGGCCACATTAACCAAGGAACACACACAAAAATGCTGGTGAACGCAGCGGGCCAGGCAGCATCTCTAGGAAGAGGTACAGTCGACGTTTTGGGCTGAGATCCTTCATCAGGACTAACTGAAAGAAGAGATAGTCAGAGATTTGAAAGTAGGAGGGGGTGGAGAGATCTGAAATGACAGGAGACGACAGGAGGGGGAGGGATGGGGCCAAGAGCTGGACAGGTGATTGGCAAAAGGTATACAGAGATGGAGAAGGGGGAGGGTCATGGGTCAGGAGGCCTAGGGAGAAAGAAAGCGGGAGGTGAACCCACTATAGTGAGAGGGACAGAGGCAGGAAAAAGAGACAAAACGGGGAAAAATAATAATGATAATAAATAATAAATAAGGGATGGGGTACGAGGGGGAGGTGGGGCACGTGTGAGTGAGGCAAGGAACAGGAGGATTTTACAGATCAATAGTGGCTGAGAAGATAGTGCAGGAGGTAGGCCTTCAGGTTTTAGATAATTGGGGTTTGTTCCAGGGAAGGTGGGATCTGTTCCGACGGGACGGTTTACACCTGAACTGGAGGGGTACTAACATTCTTGCAGGAAAGTTTGCTAGTGCTGCTTGGGTGGGAGGGGGGGTTCAAACTAAATTTGCAGGGGGCAGGGTCCAGAATGTGAGAGAGGATAGCGAGATGAAGTATAAAGGACAGGTGGCGACTACACGGTTCCGGAATATTAAATGTGAAGTAGAGAAAGGTGAGGCGGAACGAGTGATAAGGAGGATACATGTGCAGAGGGATGGTCTGACGGAGCATGGAGTTAAATGTGTGAGCTGCTGACGTGCGGGAATAAATAAACTGCTCCCGACTCACCCACAGTCACACACAATTAACTGACCGGCGACAACGGGTGACCGGTTGAATAATCAGTCCCGTTTCTCACCGTCACTCTGCATCGGGGAACCGATGATTATAAAATCACACTTCAGGGCCGTGTCCAAGATCGCTGCAGATCCAGGGTCACTGCCGAGGTATTTGTCTATTTAACATCATTATATCGGTCAGACTGCCGAATGCACCGTCCTCAGCAAAGGGAGCAAAAGGATTCTCTCCCGGGATAATCCCACCCCGGGACACCGGTGTCCCAGACTAAACCCCGCCATCATCGGGCTCTTCCCGTCTGTGTCATTCCCCGGGGTCTCGAACCCACACATCCGGCGGAAGCTGCGCCGCTGGACAGCAGGTGGAAATACGTCACCACGGGAGACACAGCGCGAGGCTGGAGGCAATTCCGTTAAAAACCGTTGAGAATTAAACCTGGCGCGTGGCCATTAAAGGTAAGGGGAAGGTGGGGGGGGGGGGGAGTTAAAGGGGAGGGCGGGGAATCGGCAAAAATGTCCCCATCCCGCGGGCGGGGATGTTCACACATTCAGATGGTCACAGGATCACTGTCAGTCCGGGTCTGGGTTCCTGCAGAGATCTCAGTTCCTTCTTCCCGGTCTCACTGAACCGATTCCCCACCAGCCTGAAACAGATGGGAGAATAAAGATGAAATAAACAGATTACACAACGTGTCAGTAACAGGGGACTGGGGTTAATGTTTCAACAACACTCACAGACAAATATCACCAGAAAACCCGCGGATCCGCTGATATTTTATCACATTGAACATTAACACAAACACTCACCCGATCCACTCCAGACTCGGGAGGGTCAGTATGAGGCGGCGGAGATCGGGGACAGATCGGTCTGTCAGCGAGTTGTATCCCAGGTCCAGCTCCGTCAGTGATGGGTTTGTACTGAGAGCGGAGACGAGATCCTCGGCACCAGAATCTGTGAGACCGACATTGAACAGCCTGGAGATGAGAGAGAGTGAGGGTGAAGGACACAGAGAGACAGGAGACGGTACAAATCCCCAGTGTTTATCAGTAACACAATTACTGATCACATTAATGCTCAGTGTCAGACACCCAGTGACTGTAAACACAATCTCCCACAGTCTGGTACTTACCCCAGTTTCTGTATTTTACACTCCGGGTTCCTCAGAGCCGCAGACACCAGTTTCACTCCTGAATCTCCCAGTTTATTATAACTCAGTCTAAACACAAACAGACAAATTGATGAACAAAGTGATTCAAACCGAGGGTCTGAGGGAATTTCTCTCACTCGGATATTTCAGGAAACATTAAACCCTTCAGTAAATCACTGATCAGAGTTCCCATCACTGTCAATGTCCCTCACTGCCCAGCTCCAGGGTATTCCCCGAATGTCAGTAATTTAGTCTGTCGGTGTGACCCTGTAAACTCCACATATTCTGTCTCATTCCCCGATGGTTAGAAACGTGTTCCTGACATGAGAGGGTCGGAAGGGGCAGGGATAAGACAGATCCCACAGGAGAAGGGTAACGGGTAAGAGAGATCCCACAGGAGGTAAGGTGATGGCATTTGTCACAATTCATCACAATCTGATTTATCACAGGTTACCCAAATCCCTTTACATTGAAACAACACAATGGGACACTTTCACAGTTCAGAGTGAGAGATAAATCAAGTTACCTCAACTCCCGGCACTTGTGCAGCCCGGGTCCCAGCCGCTGGATTCCTTCACACTGAATGTGGCAGCTCTCCAGGTCGAGACGTTTTATTGTATCACAGAGTCCGATGACATGAGACAGGACCGCGCAGTCAATCGGGGTCAGTGTCATTTCACGGAATGAAAGTGTTTCCACAGATCCCAGTGCGGCCTGAGCCAGTCCACGATTCTGAGACTCAAACAGGTAGTGCAATGTGTTCAGGAGGCTCCTTTTACCAGATTCACTCCTCGCGTTTCCACTCTGACGTTTAACCTCCTCCTTCACCCAGTCAATCACCCGGCAGGTTGTTTGATGAGGAAATGGACCCAGAAACTCCTCTAGGCCCCGAGCCGTCATTGGGTTGGAGAGACCAGCAACAAAACGGAGAAATACCTCAAATCGCCCATCTGTTGTGTTGTGGGCCTCAGTGAGGATTTTCAGGATATCCCCGGGATGTGGATTCAGGAATTGTGCGACTGCAGCTACAAACTCTTGAATGGTGAGGTGTGGGAATGTGTACACCACGCTCCGGGCAGAATCCTCTCTCTCCAAAAGCTCCATCAGGAATCCGGACAGGAACTGGGAAGGCTGCAGATTGTAGTTGATCAAATCTCCATCTGTAAACACAATCTTCTTATCATACACTCCTCTGAAGGCCATCTGACCAACCCTGAGTAACACCTCACGGGGTTTCTCAATCTCACGGCCGTGGTTTTTCAGGATGTTGTAAATATAGTAGGAGTACAGTTGGGTGATGGTCTTGGGAACTCGCTGCGGGTCCCTGACTCTTTGTGTGAAGAAGGGGCCCAGTGCCAGAGCGAGGATCCAGCAGTAGGAGGGGTTGTAGCTCATGGTGTACAGGATCTCGTTCTCCTCCACGTGTTTGAAAACAGCTGCTGCCACCGTCTGATCTTCAAAATACCTGATGAAATATTCTTTCCGTTCCTTACCAACAAATCCCAGGATTTCAGCCCAGACACTGATCTTCGCCTTTTCCAATAAATGTAACACAGTGGGACGGGTCGTCACCAGCACTGAACACCCTGGGAGCAGCTTGCCCTGGATTAAACTGTACACAATGTCAGACACTTCACACCACCACTCGGGATCTGGGCACTGGTGCTTGGGTTCTGTGTCTCTCCGACTGTCAGCAAAATCGATTCTGTGTTTGAATTCATCCAAACCATCGAATATAAACAGCAATCCCTCTGGGTTCTTCCAGACCTCTCTCAGGATATTCCCAAAGTAAGGATATTGATCCAGAATCAGTTCCCTCAGGTTTATTCTGCAGTTAATGGAGTTTAAATCCCGGAATTTGAAACTGAAGACAAACTGGAATTGTTGGTATATTTTCCCCGTGGCCCAGTCATAAACAATCTTTTGTACCATTGTTGTTTTCCCGATCCCCGGGACTCCGGCCACTGCTGCTGAACTCCCAGATTTGGATTTACTCCGGGAAAAGCTGCTCTGGAACAACCGATCTGTCCGGAGTTTCTCCAGCTCTCCGCAGAGATGTTTCACTCTCCACTCCTCGTGGTCTCTGCCTCTTGCCAGCAGCTCATGTTCCACCAGTCTCCGATCTCGAACGGTAGAAATGACCGTAAGCTCAGCGTATCGATCAACCAGCTGGAAAACCTTCACCTTCTCCCTCATCAGGATCGTGTTGACTCTCAGTGATTCCGTTTGTGTCCGCAGAGTCTCCTTGTGTTTCTGTTGAACATCTTCCATGGGAACAGACAGTGGACAAACTGTTAGATGCCTCAACTCAGAACTCAGCATTTAAGCACACAAGAGTTAGCTCAAAGCTCTTGCATTAATTGGATTCATCAATGGATGCTCGAACAGTAAATTTGATAAACAGACCCCTAACTGGACAGAGAGGCCTGGTCCAGATAAACACCAGATCATCACATTTCACAATTAACTGTGCTGTGAAGGTGAGTATTTCCCTGGTAGTTCACTGAACCCTGACTGTCCCGTACTAGACAAACTCCCTCTACTGTCACAGCTGTCATTTTCTTCCTGTGGAAGAAACTTTTAGTCCCCAGTGTTGATGTGGCATCTGGAGATGGAGAAAAGGATAGTGGGCATTCTGTGAAAGGAACAGGTCAGGGAATCACAGTTCCCCCTCCCCTCTCATCGTCACCCTGTCGGGGGTGTGTGGGCTCTCACAGTGTGTCAGGACCCTGTCAGGGGTGTGTGGGATTTCACATGGTGTCAGGAACCTGTCAGGGGTGTGTGGGATCTCACAGTGAGTCAGAACCCTGTCAGGGGTGTGTGGGGTCTCAGTGTGTCAGGATCCTGCAGGTGTGTGTGGAGTCTCACAATGTGTCACAACACTGTCAGGAGCGTGTGGGGTCTCACAGTGTGTCAGGACCCTCTCAGGGGCGTGTGGGGTCTCAGTGTGTCAGGATCCTGCAGGTGTGTGTGGGGTCTCACAGTGTGTCAGGACCCTCTCAGGGGCGTGTAGGTTTTCACAGTGTGTCAGGATCCTGCAGGTGTGTGTGGAGTCTCACAATGTGTCACAACACTGTCAGGAGTGTGTGGGGTCTCACAGTGTGTCAGGACCCTCTCAGGGGCTTGTGGGTTTTCACAGTCTGTCAGGACTCTGTCAGGTGTGTGTTGAGTCTCAAAGTGTGTCAGTATCTTGTCAGGGGTCTGTGGGGATCTCACAGTGTGTCCGGACCCTGTCAGTTGTGTGTTGGAATCTCACAGTGTGTCAAGACCCTGCCAGGGGTGTGGGGGGTCTCACACTGTCACAGCATTTTGCCAGGGGTGTATGGCATCTGGCAATGTGCCAGGACCCGATCCGGTGCGTGTGGGGGTGTTAGAGTGTGTCCACTCCCTCTCATGTGTGTGTGGGGTCTCAGTGTGTCAGGACCCTGTCAGTGGAGTGTGGGGTCTCACAGTGTGTCAGGACCCTGTCCGGTGTGTGTGGGGTCTCACAGTTTGTCGGGCCCTGTTAGGTATGTGTGGGGTTGCACAGTGTGTCAGGACTCTGTAACGGGTGTGTAAGGTTTCACAGTGTGTCAAGACCCTGTCAGAGCTGTGTGGGGTCTCACAGTTTGTCTGGATCCTGTTAGTAGTGTGTGGAGTCACACAGTGTGTCAAGACCGTGTCAGTAGTTTGTGGGGTCTCACAGTGGGTCAGGGTCTCACAGTATGCCAGGACGCTAACTATGTTCTGTGGGGTCTGTCAGTGAGTTCGGACCCTGTTAGGTGTGTGTGGGGTCTCACAATGTGTCAGGACCCTATCCGGTGAGTGTGGGGGTGTTAGAGTGTGTCCCTTTCATGTGTGTGTGGAGTCTCACCTTGTGTCAGGACCCTGTCAGGTGTTTGTTGTCTCACAGTGTGTCAGAACCCTGCCAGGGGGGTGTGGGGTGTCACATTGTGTCAGGAACCTGTCAGTTGTGTGTGGGGTCTCATTGTGTGTCTGTACCCTGCCAGGGGGGTGTGGGGTCTGACAGTGTGTCAAGACCGTGTCAGTAGTTTGTGGGGTCTCACAGTGGGTCAGGGTCTCACAGTATGCCAGGACACTAACTATGTTCTGTGGGGTCTGACAGTGAGTCAGTACCCTGTCAGGTGTTTGTGGGGTCTCACAGTGTGTCAGGACCCTGTCAGGGATGTGTGCAGTCTCATAGTGTGTCAGGACCCTGTCAGGTGTTTGTGGGGTCTCACAGTGTGTCAGGACCCTGTCAGGGGTGTGTGGGTTTTCACAATGTGTCAGGACTCTTTCAGGTATATGTTGGGTCTCAAATTGTGTCAGTAGCTTGTCAGGGGTGCGTGGGGGTCTTACAGTGTGTCAGGACCCTGTCAGGCTGTGTGGGGATCTCACTGTGTGTTTAGACCCTGCCAGTGGTGTTTGGGGTCTCACACTGTCTCAGGATTTTGTCAGGGGTGTGTGGCATCTGGCAATGTGTTAGGACTCTATCCGGTGCATGTGGGTGTCTTAAAGAGTGTGTTCTCTCCCTCTCATGTGTGTGTGGGGCCTCACAGTGTGTCAGGAACCTGTGAGTGGTGTGTGAGGTGTTACAGTGTGTCAGGACCCTGTCAGGTGTGTGTGTGGTCTCATAGTGTGTCAGGACCCTGTCAGGTGTCTGTGGGCTCTCACAGTGTGTCAGGACCCTGTCAGCGGTGTGTGGCGTCTCACAGTGTGTCAGGACCCTGTCAGGGGTGTGTTGGGTCTCAAAGTGTGTCGGGACCCTGTTAGGGGTGTGTGGGATGTCACATTGTGTCAGGATCCTGTCAGGGGTGAGTGGGCTCTCACAGTGTGTCAGGAACCTGTTAGAGGTGTGTGGGGTTCCACAGTGTGTCAGGAATCTGTCACGGGTGTGTGGCGTCTCACAGTGTGTCAGGAACCTGTCGGTTGTGTGTGGGGTCTCACTGAGTGTCCGGACCCTGTCAGGGGTGTGTGGGGATCTCACAGTGTGTCAGGATCCTGTCAGGGGTGTGTGGGCATCTCACAGTGTGTCAAGACCCTGTCAGGGGTGTGTTGGGTCTCAAAGTGTGTCAGGACCCTGTTAGGGGTGTGTGGGATGTCACAGTGTGTCAGGACCCTGTCAGCGGCGTGTGTGGTCTCAGAGTGTGTGATTATCCTGTCAGCTGTGTGTGGGTTCTCACAGTGTGTCAGGATCCTGTCAGGGGTGAGTGTGGTCTCACAGTGTGTCAGGAACCTGCTAGAGGTGTGTGGGGTTCCACAGTGTGTCAGGAATCTCTCAGGGGTGTGTGGCGTATCACAGTTTGTCAAGACCCTGCCAGGGGTATGGGGGATCTCAGACTGTCTCAGGATTTTGCCAGGGGTGTATGGCGTCAGGCAATGTGTCAGGACCCTATCCGGTGCGTGTGGGGTTCTTAGAGTGTGTTCTCTCCCTCTCATATGTGTGTGGGGCCTCACAGTGTGTCAGGAACCTGCGAGGGGTGTGTGAGGTGTCACAGTGCCTCAGGACCCTGTCAGGTGTGTGTGTGGTCACACAGTGTGTCAGGACCCTGTCAGGTGTCTGTGGGGTCTCACAGCGTGTCAGGACACTGTCAGCGATGTGTCGGGTCTCACAATGTGTCAGGACCCCAACTGGGTTGTGTGGTGTCTCACAGATTGTCAGGACCCTGTCAGGGATGTCTTTGGTCTCACAGTGTATCAGGAACCTGTCAGGGGTGTGTGGGATCTCACACTGTGTCAGGACCCTGTCAGAGGTTTGTGGGGTCTCACAGTGGGTCAGTACCCTGTCACGGGTTTGTGGGGTCTCACAGTGTGTCAGGACCGTGTGTTAGGGATGTGATGTTGAGGCTCTATAAGGCGCTGGTGAGACCTCACTTGGAGAACTGTGGGCAGTTTTGGTCTCCTTATTTAAGAAAGGATGTGCTGACATTGGAGAGGGTACAGAGAAGATTCACGAGAATGATTCAGGGAATGAGAGGGTTAACATATGAGGAACGTTTGTCCGCTCTTGGACTGTATTCCTTGGAGTTTAGAAGAATGAGGGGAAACCTCATAGAAACATTTCGAATGTTACAAGGCATGGACAGAGTGGATGTGGCAAAGTTGTTTCCCATGATGGGGGAGTCTAGTACGAGAGGGCATGACTTCAGGATTGAAGGGCGCCGTTTCAGAACAGAAATGCGAAGAAATTGTTTTAGTCAGAGGGTGGTGAATCTATGGAATTTGTTGCCACGGGCAGCAGTGGAGGCCAAGTCACTGGGTGTATTTAAGGCAGAGATTGATAGGTATCTGAGTAGCCAGGGCATCAAAGATTATGGTGAGAAGGCTGGGCAGTGGGACTAAATAGGATAAAATGGATCAGCTCATGATAAAATGGCGGAGTAGACTCGATGGGCCGAATGGCCTACTTCTACTCCTTTGTCTTATGGTCTCATGCTCTTATGACCCTGCTAGGGGTATGTGGGGTCTCACACTGTGTCAGGATCTTGACAGGTGTTTGTGGGGTCTCACAGTGTGTCAGGACCCTGTCAGTTGTTTGTGGATTATCTCAGTATTTCAGTATCCCTCCATGGGTGTGTGGGGTCTCACACTGTGTCAGGACTCTGTCCGCGGTGTGTGGGGTCTGACAGTGTGTGAGGAACCTATCAGGGGTGTGTGGGGTCTCACAGTGTGTCAGGACCCTGTCAGGGGTGTGTGGTGTCTCACAGTGTGTCAGGACCCTGTCAGGGCAGTGTGGGGTCTTGCAGTGTGTCAGGACCCCGTCGGGGGTGTGTGCGGTCTCACAGTGTGTCAGGACCCTGTCAGGAGTGTGTGTGGTCTCAGAGTGTTTCAGGATCTTGTCAGGGGTGTGTTGGGTCTCGCTGAGTGTCAGGACCCTTTCAGTGGTGTGTAGGGTCTCACAGTGCGTCCGGGTGTGTGGGAGCTCACAGCTTGTTAGGACCATGTCAGAGGTGTGTTTATTCTCAAAGTGCGTCAGGAATCTCCCTGGGCTGTGTGGGGTCTCACAGTTTGTCAGGACCCTGTCAGGGATATCTTTGGTTTCACAGTGTGTCTGGAACCTGTCTGGGGTGTGTGGGATCTCACACTGTGTCAGGACCCTGTTAGCGATGTGTGGGGTCTCACAGTGTGTCAGGACCCCGTCAGAGGTTTGTGGGGTCTCACAGTGGGTCAGGACCCTGTCATGGGTGTCTGGGGTCTCACAGTGTGTCAGGACGCTGTCACGGGTTTGTGGGTTCTCACAGTGTGTCAGGATCTTGACGGGTGTGTGTGGGGTCTCACACTTTGTCAAGACCCTGTCAGCAATGTGTGGGGTCTCACAGTGGGTCAGGACCCTGTCAGTGGTTTGTGGGATCTCACAGTGTGTCAGTACTCTGTCAAGGGTGTGTGGGGTGTCACAGTGTGTCAGGTCCCTGTCAGGGGTGTGTGGCGTCTCACAGTTTGTCAGGGCCCTGTTAGGTATGGGTGGGGTTTTACAGTGTGTCAGGAATCTGTCAGGGGTGTGTAAGGTCTCATAGTTTGTCAGGACCCTGTCAGTGGTGTGTGTGGTTTCACAGTGTGTCAGGAGCCTGTAAGGGGTGTTTGGGGTCTCACAGTGTGTCAGGACCCTGTCAGGGATTAGTGGGGATCTCACAGTATGTCAGGATTCTGAAAGGGGTGTGTTGGGTCTCAGACTGTGTCAAGACCCTGTCAGGGTTGTGTGGGGTCTCGCAGTGCGTCAGGACCCTGTCAGGGATGTGTGGGGTCGCGCAGTGCGTCAGGACCCTGTCAGGGGTGTGTGGCGTCTCACAGTTTGTCAGGGCCCTGTTAGGTATGGGTGGGGTTTTACAGTGTGTCAGGACTCTGTCAGGGGTGTGTAAGGTCTCACGGTTTGTCAGGACCCTGTCAGCGGTGTGTGTGGTTTCACAGTGTGTCAGGATTCTGAAAGGGGTGTGTTTGGTCTCAAAGTGTGTCACGACCCTGTCAGGGGTGTGTGGGGTCTCACAGTGTGTCAGGACCCTGTCAGGGATGTGTGGGGATCTCACAGTCTGTCAAGGCCCTGTCAGGGGTGTGTAGGGTCTCACAGTTTGTCAGGACCTGTCAGGGGTGTGTTTAGTCTCAAAGTGCGTCAGGAATCTGCGAGGGGTGTGTGTGGTCTCACAGTGTGTCAGGACCCTGTCAGCGGTGTGTGGGGTCTCACAGTGTGTCAGGACCCTGTCAGGGGCGTGTGGGGTCTCGCAGTTTATCAGGGCCCTGTTAGGTATGTGTTGGGCTGCAAGTGTGTCAGGACTCTGTCAGGGGTGTGTAAGGTATCACAGTTTGTCTGGATCCTGTTAGTAGTGTGTGGAGTCACACAGTGTGTCAAGACCGTGTCAGTAGTTTGTGGGGTCTCACAGTGTGTCAGGACCCTGTCAGTTGTTTGTGGATTATCTCAGTATTTCAGGATCCCTCCATGGGTGTGTGGGGTCTCACACTGTGTCAGGACTCTGTCCGCGGTGTGTGGGGTCTGACAGTGTGTCAGGAGCCTGTCAGGGGTGTGTGGGGTCTCACAGCGTGTCAGGACCCTGTCAGGGGTGTGTGGGGTCTCACAGTGTGTCAGGACCCTGTCAGGGCAGTGTGGGGTCTTGCAGTGTGTCAGGACCCCGTCGGGGGTGTGTGCGGTCTCACAGTGTATCAGGACCCTGTCCGGTGTGTGTGGGGTCTCATAGTTTGTCTGGATCCTGTTAGTAGTGTATGGAGTCACACAGTGTGTCAAGACCGTGTCAGTAGTTTGTGGGGTCTCACAGTGGGTCATGGTCTCACAGTATGCCAGGACGATAACTATGTTCTGTGGGGTCTGTCAGTGAGTCCGGACCCTGTTAGGTGTGTGTGGGGTCTCACAATGTGTCAGGACCCTATCCGGTGAGTTTGGGGGTGTTAGAGTGTGTCCCTTTCATGTGTGTGTGGAGTCTCACCTTGTGTCAGGACCCTGTCAGGTGTTTGTTGTCTCACAGTGTGTCAGAACCCTGCCAGGGGGGTGTGGGGTGTCACATTGTGTCAGGAACCTGTCAGTTGTGTGTGGGGTCTCATTGTGTGTCTGTACCCTGTCAGGGGTGTATGAGGTCTCACAGTAGGTCAGGACCCTAACTACGTTCTGTGGGGTCTGACAGTGAGTCAGGATCTCGTCAAAGGTGTTTGGGGTCTCTCAGTGGGTCAGGATCCTGCCGGAGGTGTGTGGGGCGTCACACTGTGTCAGGACCCTGCCAGAGGTGTGTGGGGTCTCACACTGTGTCAGGACCCTGTCAGTTGAGCGCGGGGTCTGACAGTGAGTCAGGACCCTGTCAGGTGTGTGTGGGGTCTCATACTGTCTCAGGATTTTGTCAGGGGTGTGTGGCATCTCGCAATGTGTCAGGACCCTATCCGGTGCGTGTGGGGGTTTTAGAGTGTGTCCTCTTCATCTCATGTGTGTGCGGTGTCTCACGATTTGTAGGGAGCCTGTCAGGGGTGTGTGTGGTCTCACAGTGTGTCAGAATCCTGTCAGGGGTGTGTGGGTCTCACAGCGTGTCAGGACTGTGTCAGTGGCTTGTGGGGTCTTACAGTATGTCAGGACGCTAATTAGGTTCTGTGGGGTCTGACAGTGAGTCAGGACCCTTCCAGGGGTGTGTGGGTCACACAGTGTGTCAAGACCCGTCAGGGGTGTGTGGGGTCTCACAGTGTGTCAGGACCCTGTCAGGGGTGTGTGGGGATCTCACAGCGTGTCAAGTCCCTGCCAGGGGTGCCTGGGGTCTCACACTGTGTCAGGATCTTGACAGGTGTGTGTGGGGCCTCACAGTGTGTCAGGACCCTGTCAGGGGTATGTGGGGTTTCACAGTGTGTCAGGTCCCTGTCAGGGGTGTGTGGCGTCTCACAGTTTGTCAGGGCCCTGTTAGGTATGTGTGGGGTTGTACAGTGTGTCAGGACCCTGTCAGGGGTGTGTGGGGTCTCGCAGTGCGTCAAGACCCTGTCAGGGGTGTGTGGCGTCTCACAGTTTGTCAGGGCCCTGTCAGGGACGTGTGGGGATCTCACAGTCTGTCAGGGCCCTGTCAGGGGTGTGTAGGGTCTCACAGTTTGTCAGGACCTGTCAGGGGTGTGTTTAGTCTCAAAGTGCGTCAGGAATCTGCGAGGGGTGTGTGTGGTCACGCAGTGTGTCAGGACCCTGTCAGCAGTGTGTGGGGTCTCACTGTGTGTCAGGACCCTGTATGGGGTGTGTAGGGACTCACAGTCTGTTAGGACCTGTCAGGATCGTGTGGGGTCTCACAGTTTATCAGGGCCCTGTTAGGTATGTGTTGGGTTTTACAGTTTGTCAGGACTCTGTCAGGGGTGTGTAAGGTATCACAGTTTGTCTGGATCCTGTTAGTAGTGTGTGGAGTCACACAGTGTGTCAAGACCGTGTCAGTAGTTTGTGGGGTCTCACAGTGGGTCAGGGTCTCACAGTATGCCAGGATGCTACCTATGTTCTGTGGGGTCTGTCAGTGAGTCCGGACCCTGTCAGGTGTGTGTGGGGTCTCACAGTGTGTCAGGACCCTGTCAGGTGTTTGTGGGTCTCACAGTGTGTCAAGACCCTGCCAGGGGTGTGGTGGGTCTCACACCGTCTCAGCATTTTGCCAGGGGTGTATGGTGTCTGGCAATGTGTCAGGACCCTATCTGGTGCATATAGGGGTGTTACAGTGTGTTCTCTCCCTCTCATGTGTGTGTGGCGTCTCACAGTGTGTCAGGACCCTGCCAGGGGTGTGTGGGGTCTCACAGTGTGTCAAGACCCTGTCAGCGGTTATTGGGGTCTCACAGTGTGTCAGGATCTTGTCAGGGGTGTTTTGGGTCTCAGAGTGTGTCAGGAATCTGCCAGGGGTGTGTAGGGTCTCTGAGTGCATCCGGGGTGTGTGGGTTCACACGGATTGTCAGCATCCTGCCAGGTGTGTGTGGGTCACACAGTGTGTCAGGACCCTGTCAGGGGTGTGTAGGGTGTCAGTGTGTCAGGACCCTGCAGGTGTGTGTGGGGTCTCACCGTGTGTCAGGACACTGTCAGGGATGTGTTGGGTCTCACAATGTGTCAGGACCCCAACTGGGTTGTGTGGGGTCTCACAGTTTGTCAGGACCCTGTCAGGGATGTCGTTGGTCTCACAGTGTGTCAGGAACCTGTCGGGGTGTGTGGGATCTCACACTGTGTCAGGACCGTGTCAGCGATGTGTGGGGTCTCACAGTGTGTCAGGACCCCGTCAGAGGTTTGTGGGGTCTCACAGTGGGTCAGGACCCTGGCATGGGTGTCTGGGCTTTCACAGTGTGTCTGGACACTGTCACGGGTTTGTGGGGTCTCACAGTGTGTCAGGACCCTGCCAGGGGTGTGGGGGTCTCACACAGAGTCAGGACCCGTCAGGGGTGTGTGGGGACTCACTGTGTGTCAGGACCCTGCCAGGGGTGTGTAGGCTCTCAGAGTGCATCAGAGGTGTGTGGGTTCACACAGATTGTCAGCACCCTGCCAGGGGCGTGTGGGTCACACAGTGTGTCAGGACCCTGTCAGGGGCGTGTGGGTTTTCACAGTGTGTCAGGACTCTGTCAGTTGTGTGTTAGGTCTCAAAGTGTGTTGTACCTTGTCAGGGGTGTGTGGGGTCTCACGGTGTGTCAGTACCTTGTCAGGGGTGTATGGGGATCTCACAGTGTGTCAAGACCCTGCCAGGGGTGTGGGGGTTCTCAGACTGTCTCAGGATTTTGCCAGGGGCGTATGGCGTCTGCCAATGTGTCAGATCCCTATCTGGTGGGTGTGGGGGTCTTAGAGTGTGTCACCTCTCTCTATCGTGTGTGTGGGGCCTCACAATGTGTCAGGAACCTATGAGCGGTATGTGGGGTGTCACAGTGTGTCAGGACCTTGTATTGGGTGTGTGTGGTCTCACAGTGTGTCAGGACCCTGTCAGGTGTCTGTGGGGTCTCACAGTTTGTCAGGACCCTGTCAGCGGTGTGTGGGGTCTCACAGTTTGTCAGGACCCTGTCAGGGATGTGTGGGATCTCACACTGTGTCAGGACCCTGTTGGCGATGTGTGGGGTCTCACAGTGTGTCAGGACCCCTTCAGAGGTTTGTGGGGTCTCACTGTGTGTCCGGAATCTGTATGGGGTGGGTAGGGACTCACAGTCTGTCAGGACCTGTCAGGTGTGCGTGGGTATCTCACAGTGCATCAGGGCCCTGGCAGGGATGTGCAGGGTCGCACAGTGCATCAGGGGTGTGTGGGATCGCACAGATTTTCAGGACTCTGTCAGTGGTTTGTGAGGTCTCACATTGTGTCAGGACCCTGCCAGTGGTGTGTTTGGACTCACAGTGTGCAAGGAAACTGCCAGGATTGTTTGGGGTCTCACAGTATGTCAGGATCCTGTCAGGGGTATTTTGAGTCTCACAGGGTGTCAGGACCCTGCCAGGGGTGTGTGGGGTCTCACAGTGTGTCAGGACCCTGTCAGGAGTGCGTGGGGTCTCACTGTGTGTCAGGACCCTGTAAGGGGTGTGTAGGGTCTCACAGTTTGTCAGGGCCCTGTTAGGTATGTGTGGGGTTTTACAGCGTGCAGGACTCTGTCAGGGCTGTGTAAGGTCTCACGGTTTGTCAGGACCCTGTCAGGGGTGTGTGGGGTTTCACAGTGTGTCAGGAGCCTGTCAGGTGAGTTTGGGGTCTCACAGTGTGTCAGGGCCCTGTCAGGGGTGTGTGGGGATCTCACAGTGTGTCAGGATCCTTTCAGTGGTGTGTAGGGTCTCACAGTGTGTCAGGGTGTGTGGGAGCTCACAGTTTGTCAGTGCCACGTCAGGGGTGTTTTTAGTCTCAAAGTGCGTCAGGAATCTGCCAGGTGTGTGTGGGGTCTCACAGTGTGTCAGGACCCTGCCAGTGGTGTGTTTGGGCTCACAGTGTGCAAGGAAACTGCCAGGATTGTTTGAGGTCTCACAGTGTGTCAGGATCCTGTCAGGTGTGTGTGGGGTCTCACACTGTGTCAGGACCCTGTCTGGGTGTGTTGTCTCTCCATTCAACGTATTCAGTGAAAGTAGGAAGAGTAGGAAAACATTGATTGTTGAAAAATATACTTTAGATAATGTTGCAGTTGTAGAAATAATATTCTTCAATAATCAGGGAGAGAATCTGTTTCATCTTCAGAAATAGATGTGGGAATTTCATTGCCGTGACTGTTCCCTCCGCAAACAGTGTGAAGAACAGTGAAGAACAAGTTTGCAGGGAAATTGTAGAGAGTTACTAAAGCCTTCGTGCAGGGAATGGTGGGGTTTTGATTGTCTGAATGTGGACTGGAAAAGCATTAACACAGCTGACAGCAACGTGATTAGTTTGAAACCTTTCTCTGGTACCATTTAAAAATTAACTTCTTTGGAACTTGTTCTTGGAAATGAGACAGGCTGCATGAGGGTTGTTGCCGAGATTCTTTATGTTTCTGTTCAAGGGCTTTGAGTAATCAGTTAAAACATGGGCTACTGTAAGATTGATAATTTTTACGATATCTGTCTTTCCTTCGCTCTCTCCGCTGTTAAATGTGGCATTGTGAGATCCAACTCAGTCTGTGATGATGAAGCCTGACAATCTCTTGAGTCCATGCACTGCCCTGGGCTCCATATTTACAGACACCATGTGCTTACGGATGTAGAGAGTTTCTTATCCAGACGGTCACAATTTAATTAATTGCAATATTATTTATAGATATTTTCAGTCTTTTCCACCTTTCTTGCCGCGATCGCACAACCCTCGGTTTCTCTGTCCTAATTCCCATCTCTTACCCTTTCACAGTGTCCATCACACAACACAGACACACATGAATTTCAGCTTCTGTGGAAGAGCTGAGGATTTTGTCCCCCAATCTCACCCTCACTGACACTGTCTCCTGATGGAATTCCCGGGATTATTGAGTGGGAAATTAAACTGGATAACGGTAGCAGTGTTTGCACTAAGGGGGTGCAGATGTGAACAGAGTGGGGTTCATTTGCAGCTTTGGGGTTGAACAGGGCAGTTTGGGTGTTACCTGATTTTCTCATTAAATTGTCATTGTAACTCTGTGTCGAGAATTTCAATGGACTCCCAGTTCTAAAAATGATGACCAGCAAGATCTGAGGGAGTTTAGAAAAGTGATTTAGGATGAGGGCTTTACCGGGGGTTGGGTTGTTGTAGGGAAATGATTTCACCTTTTGGAGTAAGACATTTCCCATAGCTTCACTCCTCAGATTGCCCTCTTCTCCATTCTGACCCCGGTGGAGGGATCTGTAGTTGCAGGACCCAGAAACGTGTGATCCCTTTCAGCAAACTCACCAACTCTCTGAGTTGTTCCTCATGCTGTCCTGTGAAAACTCTCCCTCCAGCAAACATTTTTCCATGTGTCTGACTGTGCGCTGTGTCACGGTGGAACATCTACCTGATCAAATCCCCGTGGCTCAACAACGACATGACCCTACACAACATCAGCCAGTGATGGTAACAGCGGTTTCTTCACTTACCTTTCAGCTCTCTGGGAATCTCCGGGACGGGTCGCTGGACCGGAACACAACCTGTCCGGATTTAAACAATTTGACACATTTCAGTTCCTCAGATTCTAAGTATGTAATGTTTGAATCCAAAATTAAATTAATCTCTGATATTATCTCACCATGTGCCTGTATTTCTTTCAGTATTTTGTCAATCTTTGGGACACCAATCCGCATTTTGACAAAGGTTTCCCACATCACCCTCCGGGCGCGGGAGCCTTTCTCCATCACCAGGCTCAGGAGGAGTTTAGAACTGTCCGCCCGCTCTCCCTTATCAGCGAGATCAGAGATTTTCTGTGAAGAGTAACAGTGAACATATTGGGGACTGACAGATTCACACAGAGAATGAGAAGTAAATGATGTACTCTGTAACGGGATCACTCTGAGCAGTCAAAATCCATAAATACTTCCTCACTGGATTAGATGGTGTAAACAGAAATTAAAAAATAACAAAGTCCGGAAGGTTTTTATAACAGAGCGAACAGTCTCAGAGAAGTTGCCGAAAAGATGATGTGATTCATCTCCTCAGTCGGCCAGTGTCCAACATAACAGTGGATTACCGGCTGACACCTGATTCCTTTCCTTTGCCTTTTCCAGTGGAGGTTTATTCAGTGATTACACATTACAACATGACAGTATTCCCCGATCCACACTGTTTGCAGTTACAGATTGTAACACAATCATCTCCACCCAGAACAGAACACACTCCAGCTCCTGTGGCACCCACTGATGATGTCCCGGTTCTCACTGACATCCTGCCATCACACTGCACGGTCTTCCCAAACCGAAACCTCCCGTCATATTTCCATTTAATACTGTGAACCCACACAACTGTTACCTGCTCAACTCACTCCGAACACTGAGCAGCCACCCACCAGTCCGCGGGGTCTACTCACCCCTTTCTATCACTCGTTCAGATTCACATGTTTGTGACTGTATGTACGGTATTTATTTCCCAGTTGTTCAATTATCTGATTTAATATCCGATAAGTCAGAGTTCAGACACCCATCAGTCCTGTGATGTGTGAAAATTCAAACCCATTCTCCCTCCCGCTCACCCGATGTTCCTCTCCACTGAACTGATTCTCGGCCGTTAACGCCAGGCTCACTCCGTGCACCCCTCCTTCCATCGCCTGCTCCAGCCTGTCCCGGTAGAAATCCGTCAGCTGCAGCAGCTGGGAATCGTTACAGCTTTCCAGGAGCTCGGTGATCACTGAGCTCGGATCTGTGAAGGAAAATGGGGAAACAATTGAAGAAATTACCGACGTCCCATTAGACAGCAACTTTCTCTCAGAAAACTAAAATTGGTGCATGAGGTCATGAAACACAATCCGAGATGTATATTGCGGTGGCGGGGGGTGTGGGCGGAGGGAGACTGGCGTGGGACTGGAGATGAGGAGAATGGATGCGGCCTGGGGGTTGGAGCATCGGGGGTGTAGGAGGGGGCTTCGTTCCATCTGTTGTCCCAGGAGTGTACCTCCCTGTTTGGAAAGGACTCTGCTTATTGCTGAGAATATAGGAACCCATCATCATCACTCTCCTGGTACTGACCATCACCACCGCTTTGCTCTGGGTTACTGTCTGCCTGCCTGGTCAAACCCTTCCTCAGCAAATCTATGGGATATCTCACAAAATGCTGGAGGTGCTCATCATGTCAGGCAGCATCTGTGGAGGAGAATGAACAATCAACGTTTCGGGCCAAGGCCCTTCAATGAGTCTGAAAATGAAGGGGACAAAAAATCAAGATATTGCCACATTTCTTTCTATTCCTTGTGGTCCTGATCCAAAGCGTATAATGTTTATTTCTCTCCATGGATGCTGCCTGACCTGCTGAGTTCTCCTAATATTTTGTGTGTCTTTTTGTTGCCCAGAACTTTCAGCATTTGCAGAATGTCTTGTCTTCTGGAGTAACTTGCTATTTTAATGTGCATCACAATCTGTTAGAGGAGCATCAAGCAAGCAGTAAATGTACTCCTTCCACGTGTGATTGTGTTTCCCCCAGGAATGTTAATCTCTCTCTCATCTGTCTGCTCAGTTTTCACAAATATGTTGTGAATTGCCGATATTGAATTAAACCCAGACGCAGAATCAGCAGAGTATTTATAAATTAACATAATTCGCCAACATACCCGTGTCCTTTCCCGATGTTGACGTCACTGGAACTCCTCCACTGCTCGTACCTTGACCCATTTTGGGGACAGTTGCGATCAGTTTTTGCTGCTCTGTAACAAAAGCAAAATAACAGGAGGGTCAAACATTCAGTGGGGTTTAAAGGAGAACATTGTTTTGTTCTGAAACTGAGGCAAACACTTCCAAACATCTTACGCCTGTCCACTGAGGCCTTGACAAAGCCTGGTCCACCTGTGCCCATCCACCCACAGTCACACAATGTCCATTTCCACTCTCTCTATGGATTGTACACCATGGCGGGATTCTCCGGGGTACCTACTCGCCGTATTGCGGGCAAATCCCTTTTAGGGACCAATCTTGTGTCCTGGACCGGGTGTGATGTGTCAATGGAATGGAAAGGCAGGCTGAGCAGACAGCGCCCACTGTTTTGGCCCTCCTATCACTGGTGGCGCTGTGGACAACTGTCACAGCAGTGTGGGCTGAAACATTTCTGCTGACAATGAGACTTCTATTCCTCTCGTCACTGGATTATACAGATTTCTCAGTCAAGTCTGATTCTCACCATCTCCTTTCAGGTTAACATCGCCTGGCATTGACACCTATGGCAATATATGATTTGTGTCTATAGGGAAACATTCTGACATGCTGAACAATGCAGTCTCACCCATAGCATCGTGACATCTTGTCCTGAACCACTATAGTTTTTTTTTTTTTCCCGGCAGGACTTTAAGACCATTATTAGCACCAAAACTTGGTTAAGATTTCTTTGAGCATATCACCTGGCTATTATCAGATAGTTAGTTGTATGACACCTCGTTCAACACAATGTTGACATGCCATATATCCAAAACAGCCAGTTGGGAAAGATTGTTAATATAAATAAAATAGAATGCTGGAATTATTCAACAAGACAGAGAGTATGTTAATATTTCAGGTGGAGGACCCTGTATCGGAGCTGAGCCTGTGTGTAGGAGCCATGTATCTGGTCTCTATCTGCATTGTATTCTGCGTTGTGTATTTATGAGGCTTTTTATGGCAACTAGTCGCATCAGTGGGGGTGTGGTAAACACAGAGGGAATCAGTTACATATTTGTGCTTTGTTCCATGCAGTACACAGCTGGGGACTGACGGATGTAATATATTTTGTTATTATTCACTCAAATACGATGAACTTACACTTGGGTACAGTTCAGTTTTAACGCTTTACGATTGTATGTTTGCTGATTTCTACTACATTTTACACACAGAGACTGTTGAGTGTGTGAAAGGTACTGGCAGCGACGGTGGTAGAGGCGGATACAATGGGGTCTTTGAAGAGACTGTTAGATAGGTACATGCAACTTATAAAAATAAAGGGCTGTGCTGCAAGGAAATTCTAGTCATTTTCTGTAGTAGGTTACATGGTCGGCACAACATTTTGGCAGAAGTGTCTATAATGTGCTGTAGATTTCTGTGTTCTGTGTTCTTTACATTTTACCTACCGAGCTGCCAAGATGATCATCACTAATCAAATCTCAGTGAGTTTTCTCAGGTCCTCCCGAAGCTGTGGCCAAGTGAGCAAGTATCCGATGATACAGGTACAGAGAAACACTGATGTGTCGCAACATCACAGGCAAGTACATTCTGACAACACACGGGACAGCAAATATACAATTATATGTCACTAGCAAAATGAAGATACAGGCTACCTGTGTGGTGAATTTCTCTGCTCGTCACCAGCGTGGGCTCAGACGTTTCCATAGACGAGCCCTTCATGCCCTTTCCCCTCTGTTAATGGGCTCCTTCCCCATCCTGCTCCTTAATCCACCACCGGGACAAACAACCTCTCAGACTCCATCCAATCCAACCCCTCACACCATATTTATCCACACAGTTAATTCCATCTCCCTCCTCCTTCTGCTGGGATCCCTCCCTCTCCGGGAAACCGGCATCAAACCGATGGGCCGAGCGGTCTCCTCCTACCTCTCAGCGATACATCAGACTCCGGCCGCAGGAGACGCTTCACAAACGCCCCAACTTCCCTCGGAGGGAAATGGAAATAAATCAGAAAGCGGACATTTACTTTGGGGTTTATTCCGCTTTGACGGGGAGTTCGTTGTTGGAGCGTGAGATGTGGTCAGCGGGGTTAATGCCCTCTCTGCTATTGGGTGTAACCAGTGACTGACACGGCTTCTCACCAATGGGAAGAGTGTAACTCCTCTGCTGACTGTTGGGTGGGGCGGGTGGGTCAGGTAATTGTTACCTTATCCCGTAAAGCTCATCCGTCTCGGCGCCAGTGTGACGTAGGGAAGTGCACACATGACGTCATATCCCGGTGTGGGGAACTCACACGTGACACCAGGCATGAGGCGTTACAGCGGGGTGTCAGATCCCGGTATGGGGAACGCACACGTGATATCAGACATGTGGGAAAGCAGAGTGACATGGGATCCCGGTGTGGAACGTGCTCGGGCCGGGGGCTGGGGGGGGTGACGATCGGGGGTGTGTGGGTGCTGGGAGGGGGCATAGTTCCCTTTGTTGACGGCTGCTCTTTCTTCTCCCTGGGAATATACCTCTCTGTTTGGAAAGGACTCTGCTTATTCCTGAGAATATAGTAACCCATCACCATCACTCTCCCGGTACTGCCCATCACCTCCACTTCACTCTGGGTTACTGTCTGCCTGCCTGGTCAACCACTTCTTCGGCAAATCTGTGGAGTTTCTCACAAATGCTGGAGGTACTCAGCAGGTCAGGCAGCATCTATGGAGGAAAATAAACAACCAACGTTTCGGGCCAATGCCCTTCACCAGACTAGAAATGAGGGGACAGAAATTCTAGATATTGCCACATTACTTTCTATTCCCTGTGGTCCTGATCCAAAACATTCCGCCCCATGGATGCTGCCTGACCTGCTGAGTTCTGCCAATCTTTAGTGTGACTTTGTGTTGCCCAAAACTTTCAGCATCTGCAGAATGTCTTGTATTCTGGAGTAACTCGCTATTTTAATGTGCATCACAATCTGTTAGAGGAGCAGGAGCAGACGGTAAACGTAATCCGCCCACGCGTGACTGTGTTTCCCCAGAGATGTTAACTCTCTCTCTCATCTCTCTGCTCAGTTTTCACAAATATTTCGTGAATTGCCGATATTGAATTAAACCCAGACGCAGAAACAACAGAGTATTTATAAACTAAAATAATTCGTCAACATACCCGTGTCCCTTCCCGATGTTGACGTCACTGGAACTCCTCCACTGCTCGCACCTTGACCCATTTTGAGGACAGGTGTGATAGGTTTTTGCTGCTCTGTAAGAAAAACAAAATAACAGGAGGGTCAAATATTAATTGAGATTTAAAGTAGAACTCTGTTTTGTATTTAAACTGAGGCAAACACTTCCAAACGTCTTCAGCCTATCCACTGAAGACTTTATGCGCCCATCCACCCACAGACACACAATGTCCATTTCCGATCACTCCATGGATTGTACACTGGGCCAGGATTCTCCATGGCATCTGCTGGTTATATTGCAGTCAATTCCCTTTTATGAACGAATCTTGTGTCCTGGACCAGGTGTGATGTGTCAATGGGTTGGCA
This sequence comes from Mobula hypostoma, assembly GCF_963921235.1. Classification (NCBI taxonomy): domain Eukaryota; kingdom Metazoa; phylum Chordata; class Chondrichthyes; order Myliobatiformes; family Myliobatidae; genus Mobula; species Mobula hypostoma. The sequence continues at coordinate 368,218 of NW_026948208.1, forward strand.
AGGCAGGTTGAGCTGACAGCGCCCACTGCTTTGGTCCTCCTACCACTGGTGGCGCTGTGGACAACTGTCACAGCAGTGTGGGCTGAAACATTTCTGCTGAGGATGAGACTTCTATTCTCTCGTCACTGGACTATACAGATTTCTCAGTCACACCTGATTCTTACCATCTCCTTTCAGTTTAACATCCCCTGTCATTGACACCTATAGCAGTATATGATTTGAGTCTACAGAGAAACACTCTGACATCCTGAATAATGCAATAATGCAATGCCACACACAGCATCGTAACATCTTGTCCTGACCCACTATAGTTTTTTTTTCTGGCTGAACTTTAAGACCATTATTAGCACCAGAACTTGGTTAAGATTTCTTTGAGCATATCACCTGGCTATTATCAGATAGTTAGTTGTTTGTCACCTTGTTAAACACAATATTGACGAGCTATACATCCAAAATAGCAAGTTGAGAAAAATTGTTAATATAAATAAAATAAAATGCTGGAATTATTCAGCAAGACAGAGAGTACGTTAATATTTCAGGTGGAGGATCCTGTATCACAGCTGAGCCTGTGTGTGGGAGCCGTGTATCTGTTCTCTATCTGTATTGTATTCTGCACTCTGCATTTATGAGGCTTTTTATGGTAACTAGTCGCATCAGTGGGGGTGTTGTAAACGCAAATGGAATCAGTTACATATTTGTGCTTTGTTCCATGCAGTACACAGCTGGGGACTGAGGGATGTAATATATTTTTGTTATTATCCACTCAAATACGATGAAATTACACTTGGGTACAGTTCAGTTTTAACACTTCACGATAGTATGTTTGCTGATTTCTAATAAATGATCGAATACATATCACCAACTTTTGTAACAATCATTGTTAGAGCTGAGGGCACATCATGCAAGTATAACAAATCAGTGGATCTCAGCAGATGTTTCTCAACCTGCCGATCATTTAAATATTCTGAGATACTGAGCATTTCACTTCAGTATTCACCAGTGAAAAGGACCTTGGGAATTGTGGGGATGACCTACAGTGGACTGAAACGCTTGTATGTATGGACTTTAAGAAAGAGCAGGTGCTTGATCTTTTGAGAGGTATTAAGTTAGATAAGTCGCCGGAACTGAACAAGACATTCCCCATGCTACTGTAGGAATCAAGGGAGGAGATCGCGAGGCGTCTGACGATGATCTCGCATCATCGATTAGGTGGGGAGAAGTACCAGAGGATTTGGAAAGTTGCAAATGTTGCTTTCTTGTTCAAGAAAGGAACTAGAGATAACTCAGGAAATTATAGACCATAAGACAAGACAAAGTGAGCCTTACTTCAGTTGTGGGCAAATTTTGGAGACGATCCTGAGAGGCAGGGTTTATGAAAATTAGGCGAGACATAATCTGTTTAGGGATAGTTAGCATGGCTTTGCCGAGGGCAAGCCATGTAGTATGAACGTGATTGAATTATTTGAAGATGAAACAAAGCACATTGATGAAGGTAGAGCAGTGGAAGTACTGTATGTGGATTTCAGTAAGTGGTTAGCTAAGGCTCCCCATGGAAAGCTCATTCAGAAAATAATGAGGTATGGGATCCAAGGAGACATTGCTTTGTGGATCTAGAATTGTCATGCCCACAGAAGGCAAAGAGCAGTTGTAGATGGTTTGCATTCTGCATGGATGATGGTGACTAACAGTTTACCGTTGGGATTTGTTCTGGGACCCCTTCTATTTGTGATTTTTACAAATATCCTGATATTATCAATACTGATAAGTGTGAAATGTTTCATTTCAGTAGGACAAATTTGAAGACAATATAATATTAATGGTAAGACTCTTGGCAATGTGTAGAATCAGAGAGATGTTGGGTTCTGTGTCGTTAGAACACTCAAAGCTGCTGCACACGTTGACAGTGTTGTTAAGAAAGCATATGGTGTGTTTGCATTCATCAACCATCGGATTCAGTTCAAGAGTGGAGGTAATGTTACAGCTATATAGACCTTGATTAGACGCCACTTGGGAGTACTGTGTTCAGTTCTGGTCACCTCACTACAGGAAACGATATGGATGCTGTAGAGAGAGCACAGTGGAGATTCACAAGTATGTTGTCTGGATTGGGGAGCACGCCTGATGAGAATAGGCTGAATGAACTTGGCCTTTTCTCCTTGAAACAATGGAGGATGAGAGGTGACCTGACAGAGGTGTACAAGATGAGAGGCATTCGTTGCATTGGTTGTGTCGATAGCCAGAGGCTTTTTCCCAGGGCTGAAATGACCAACAAGAGCGAACATGGTATTATGATGCTTGGAAGGAGATACAAGGGCGATGTCACGGGTAAGTTTTCCACACAGAGAGTGGTGAGTGCGTGGAATGCGTTAGCAGCGACGGTGGTAGAGGCGATACAATGGGGTCTTTTAAGTGTCTCCTAGATAGGTAATGGAACAATATGAAAATACGGTCTACCAGTGTTTGCCCACCAAAGTGTTGAATATCTCTGCTCGCCACCACCGTGGGCTCAGAGATTTCTATAGACGAGATCCTCATGTCCCTTCCCCACTGTCAATGGGCTCCTTCACCCATCCTGCTCCTTGATCCACCACCGGGACAAACAACCTCTCAGACGCCATCCTATCCAACCCATCACACCATATTTATCCTCCCAGTTAATTCCCTCTCCCTCCTCCTTCTGCTGGGAACTTCCCTCTGAGGGAAATAGAAAGAATTCAAAAAGCGGGACAATTACTTTGGGGTTTGTTCTGCTTTGACGGGGAGTTCGTTGTTGGAGCGTGTGATGTGGTCAGCGGGGTTAATGCCCTCTCCGCTATTGGGTGTAACCAATGATAGACAGGGCTTCTCACCAATGGGAAGAGTGTAACTCCTCTGCTGACTGTTGGGTGGGGTGGGTGGGTCAGGTAATTGTTACCTTAGCCCGTAAAACTCAACCGTCTCGGCACCAGTGTGACGTAGGGAAGTGCACACATGACGTCATATCCCGGTGTGGGGAACTCACACGTGACACCAGGCATGAGGAGCGCAAAGGGACGTCAGATCCCGGTGTGGGGTACCCACATGTGGTATCAGACATGTAGGAAAGCAGAGTGACATCAGATCCCGGTGTGGAACGTGCTCGGGCCGGGGTTGTGTGGGGCGCCGATCGGGGATGGGGGTGTGGTGTGTGCGTGCACGGAGGGGGTATAGTTCCCTCTGTTGACGGCTGCTCTTTCTTCTCCCCGGGAATATACATCTCTGTTTGGAAAGGACGCTGCTTATTCCTGAGAATATAGTAAAACATCACCATCTCTTTCCTGGTTCTGCCCATCATCACAGCTTTGCTCTGGGTTACTGTCTGACTGCCTCGTCAACCCCTTCCTCAGCAAATCTCTGGAATATCTCACACAATGCAGGAGGTTTTCAGCATGTCAGGCAGCGTCTAGGCAGGAGAATAAACAATCAACCTTTCGGGCCAAGGCCCTTCATTGGACTGGAAATGAGGGGACAGAAATTCTATATATTTCTACAGTACTTTCTATTCCTTGTAGTCCTGATCCAAAACATTCCGCCCCATGGATGCTGTCTGACCTGGTGAGTTCTGCCAATCTTTTCTGTGTCTTTGCGTTGCCCGAAACTTTCAGCATCTGCAGAATGTCGTGTGTTCTGGAGTAACTCGCTATTTTAATGAGCATCACAATCTTCTAGAGGAGCAGGAGCAGAGAGTAATTGTACTCCTTCCACGTGTAACTGTGTTTTCCCCAGAGATGTTAACTCTCTCTCTCATCTCTCTGCTCAGTTTTCACAAATATTTGGTGAATTGCCGATATTGAATTAAACCCAGACGCAGAAACAGCAGAGTATTTATAAATTAAAATAATTCGCAACATACCCGTGTCCTTTCCCGATGTTGACGTCACTGGAACTCCTCCACTGCTCACACCTTGACCCATTTTGAGGACAGGTGTGACCCGCTTTTGCTGCTCTGTAACAAAAACAAAATAACAGCAGGGTCAAACATTAATTGGGATTTAAAGGAGAACACTGTTTTGTTTTTAAACGGAGGAAACACTCCCAAACATCTTCGGCCTGTCCACTGAAGACTTGACATGGCCTGATACTCCTGCGCCCATCCACCCACAGTCAGACAATGCCCATTTCCACTCTCTCCATGGATTGTACACTTGCCCTGAATTCTTCAGGGCATCGACTCGCAATATTGCGGGCAAGTATTCCTTTCAAGTACCAATCTTGTGTCCTGGACCAGGTGTGATGTGTCAATGGAATGGCAAGGCAGGTTGAGCTGACAGCGCCCACTGCTTTGGTCCTCCTACCACCGGTGGCGCTGTGGACAACTGTCACAGCAGTGTGGGCTGAAACATTTCTGCTGACGATGAGACTTCTATTCTCTCGTCACTGGATTAGACAGATTTCTCAGTTACACCTGATTCTCACCGTCTTCTTTCAGATTAACATCCCCTGGCATTGACACCAATGGCAATACATGATTTGAATCGATAGAGAAACACTCTGACATCCTGAATAATGCAATCTCACCGATAGCATCGTGACATCTTGTTCTGAATCTCTATAGTTTGTCCGGCAGGGCTTTAAGACCATTATTAGCACCAAATCACAGTTAAGATTTCTTTGAGCATATCACCTGGCTACTATCAGATAGTTAGTGTATGACACCTTGTTAAACACAATGTCGACACGCCACACATCCAAAATAGCAAGTTAGGGAAATTGTTAATATAAATAAAATAAAATGCTGGAATTATTCAACAAGACAGAGAGCATGTTAATATTTCAGGTGGAGGATCCTGTATCGGAGCTGAGCCTGTGTGTAGAAGCCATGTATCTGTGCTCTATCTACGTTGTATTCTGCGTTGTGTAGTTATGATGCTTTTTATGGTTGCGAGTCGCATCAGTGGGGGTGTGGTAAACGGAAATGGAATCAGTTACATATTTCTACCTTGTTCCATGCAGTACACAGCTGGGGAGTGACGGGTGTCATATCTTATGTTATTATCCAGTCAAATATGATGAGCTTACAATTGGGTACAGTTCAGTTTCATCGCTTCACAATTGTATGTTTGCTGATTGCTAATAAAGGATCAAATATGTATCACTGAATTTGTAACGATCATCACTGGAGCTGAGGGCACGCATACAAGTATAATAAATCAGTGAGGGGAGGGGGCGCCAGCAATGTCAAATTAGCTTGGTTAAATTTCACTGCTACATTCTCAACAGATATTTCTCAACCTGGAGATCATTTAAGTATTCTGTGGTACTGAGTATTTCGCTTCAGTATCCACCTGTGAAAGGGACCTTGGCAATTGTGAGGATGACCTACAGCGGACTGAAACGTATGAGTGTATGGACTTTAAGAAAGAGCATATGCTGGATCTTTTGAAATGTATTAAGTTAGATAAGTCGCTGGGACTGAAAGAGATATGCTCCATGCTACTGTAGGAATCGAGGGACGATGATCTCGCATCATTAATTATTTGGGGAGGAGTACCAGAAGATTGGAAAGTTGCAAATTTTGTTCTCTTGTTCAAGAAAGTAAGGAGAGATAACTCAGGAAATTATAGACCAGTGAGTCTTACTTAAGTGGTCGGCAAGTTTTGGAGATGATCCTGAGAGGCAAGGTTTATGAGAATTTGGAGAGACATAATCTGATCAGGGATAGTCAGCATGGCTTTGTTAAGGGCAGGTCATGCCTTATGAACCTGATTGAATTCTTTGAGGATGTAACAAAACACATTGATTAAGGTAGAGCAGTGGAAGTACTGTATATAGATTTCAGTAAGAGGTTAGCTAAGGTTCCCCATGGAAAGCTCATTCAGAAAATAATGAGGTATGGGATCCAAGGAGAGATTGCTTTGTGGATCTAAAATTGGCATGCCCACAGAAGGCAAAGGGCGGTTGTAGATGGTTCGTATTCTGCATGGATGATGGTGACTAATAGTGTACCACTGGGACGTCAGATCCCGGTGTGGGGCACCTACCGTGATATCAGACATGTGGGAACGCAGAGTGACATCAGATTCCGGTGTGGAACGGGCTCGGGCCTGGAGGTTTTTAAACTGAGGCAAACACTTCCAAACATCTTGGGCCTGTCCACCGAAGTCCTGACACGGCCTGATTCCCCTATGCCCACCACCCACAGTCTCGCAATCCCCATTGCCGCCCTCTACATGGATTGTGCACAGTACCGCGATAGTGCAGGGAATTCCGTATTAGGAACCAGTCACATGTCCTGGACTGGGAGTGATGTGTGAACGGTGAGGCAAGGCAGGTTGAGCAGACAGTGCCCACTGTTTTGGACCTCCTACCATTGGTGGCGCTATGGAGAGTAATGGACAACTGTTACAGCAGTGTGGGGTGAAACATTTCTGCTGACAAATGGGACATCTATTCCTCTCATCACTGAATAAAACAGATTTCTCAGTCTCACCTGATTCTCACCGTCTCCTTTCAGGATAACATTGCCTGGCATTGACACCTCTGGCAATATATGATTTGAGTCTATAGAGAAACACTGACATGCTGAACAATGTAATCTCACCCATAGCATCGTGACATCTTGTCCAGAATCACTATATTTTCTTCGGCAGGATTTTAAGATCATTATTATCACCTAAACCCCAGTCAAGTTTTCTTTGAACATTTATCTGGCTATTACCAGAATGTTACATCGTAGCTTGTTAACCACAATGTAGATACGCTATACATACGAAACAGCAAGTTGGCCAAACATCTTTAACATAATTAAAACAAAACTGCTAGAATTGTTCAACAAGACAGAGAGTATGTTAATATTTCAGATGGAAGACCCTGTATCAGAGCTGAGCCTGTCTGTAGGAGCCATGTATCTGTTCTCTGTCTGCATTATAGTCTGTGTTGTGTATTAATGATGTTTGTTTCCGTTTCTCAATCTGTTCCAAAACACTCCATGCCCTCCCATTCACTATACCAGTCCCACCCTGGTCTGACTGTCCAAAAGCACCAACTCTCACTTGTTCAAGTTGAAAACTATTGGCCATTTCTCAGACCATTTCCATAACTAACCAAGAAGTCTTTGAAATTTATTGTAATCTGTTGCAATATCAGCCAGACTCCCGAAATTAGTACCAAAGTTGCTATCCATGCCATGTACATTCATATACAAATCAATGGCATGAATAAGAAATTAACGAGGTCTCGACACTGACACGCACATCACACTCGTCACAGGCCTCCATTGGCTAAAAACTTCTTCAGTGATCACCCTCTGCTTCTTGTTCTCGATCATGAATAAAATTAACGAGGTCTCGACACTGACACGCACATCCCACTCGTCACAGGCCTCCATTGGCTAAATCCTTCTTCAGTGATCACCCTCTGCTTCTTGTTCTCGATCCCGGTGTGTATCCACCTGCAAACTCCCCATGAATCCCTCGGGACCTATCCTTCCAGATCAGCTGCCATGCGGGATCTCCTTACAGACTTTTCCAAAGTTCAGATGAACAACATCACTGCCCTATTTCATCAATCCTCATAGTTAGCTGTTCAAAAATCTCCAGAATACTTGTCAGATTTGATGTCCCACTGGGTGGTGCAGACGACAATGTCCCCATAACCACTGTCTAACCGCCGGAGACTTCAGCTTCACTGCAGACTGAGGAAATTCCAACCTGTCGAATTACCAACCTGGACTGAAGCCCGTATACAGCCAGAGTCACCAGCCCAATATTATAACCAATACAAAGCCGCTTTGGTGTCGGTGATTTGCCATGATGTTCCTGCCATTTCCGATTCACACACTGAGATGGAACTGGAACCTAATGACCCTCTGCCGGGGCTGGTGGTCAGGCTGGTTCACCGGTCTGTAGATTGTCAGAGGATACAGATACACTTCAGCCTGTTTCCAGCAACTAAACTGAGCACGTTGGTCACAATGTCATTGCTGTGTGGGATATTGCCATGTTTCCCCTCAGTGTAGCAGGAACAAGATGTAACGTTATAAAGTAGAAAATTATGGGAACTCAGTACATCAGGTTACATCTGTGAAAGGAGAAATGGTGGAAGACCCGATATCTAAACTGGGACTGTTCAAGATGCTGCAGATCTGCTGGGCGTTTCCAGTACTTTCGTCTTCTTCCTTTAAATTCCCTGCAACTGTAGCTTTATCTCACCTCTTCATTTTAATGCACAGATGGTAACTGATTGCAAAATACCAGCAACACGCTAAAATGTAAATACCACCCCACTCCAATCAGTTCGTTATTTCAGAGTTCATTCTGACCCTGGTGTAATACATCCCATCCAGTCAATGCTCACAGCATCCTTTCCTCCCACTGTCACTCTGTTACATTTGCTCCAGGGGCCACTGTCTCTACGCTGAGAGGCGGTGACCACAGAGTGATAAAATGTGCAACACTTGCTGCAGCTCTGACGGGCTGTTACCCTGGAAACAGAGGAAGTGGCTCACCGAAAATAACCGAGAAAGGAAATAACAAACTCAACATCAGATGCTCTGAGCTCCATTATTACAAAGATTAACACTGCAGCCATTTTGTAACAGGGAAACTAAAACTGAAATGGCTGTTTTTACCCTGGCACGTGCTGTATTCAATTAAACCTCTGGTAGCTCCAGCTATCAAAAACCCAATCCTGGAAAAGATGTAAAACAAAACATCACAATGATGACACAATTTAGAGGAGAGTTTGCTGAAATATATCATCGCGGCATTGGGACGCAGGCTGGACAGAGATTGAACAAGATGGTTGATATATATCATTGAGGTGATGGGATACAGACTGGACGGAGATTGAACAAGATGGTTGATATATATCATTGAGATGGTGGGATACAGGCTGGACAGAGATTGAACAAGATGGTTGATATATATCATTGATGTGGTAGGATACAGACTGGACAGAGATTGAACAATGGGTTGATATATATCATTGATGTGGTGGGATACAGACTGGACAGAGATTGAACAAGATGGTTGATATATATCATTGATGTGGTGGGATACAGGCTGGATGGAGATTGAACAAGATGGTTGATATATATCATTGATGTGGTGGGATACAGACTGGACAGAGATTGAACATGGATTGATATATATCATTCAGTTGGTGGGATTCAGACTGGACAGAGGTTGAACAAGATGGGCAGGGAATGAGCAGATGGAACCCGGTGGGAGAAGGAATCAAGTGCACTCTCCAATGGTCGTTCAGTAATACACAGATACTGAAATAATAGTACACACTACTAGATAACAGATTGCAATATAACAAAGCCAGAACAAACAATAGCCCTGGAGAAACGTTGTTTCGTTTTTACTGTGTACTGTCCCAGCAGCTTATGGTCGAAATGACAATAAACTTGACTTGACTTAAATAAGAAGTTCGGTATATGTCCTTTTCCACGCTACAAGCTTCATCAGTGCTCCGGAGAAAGTATCCCATCCCGATACCGCACATCTTAATACAACTACTGTCTACTGCTGTTTCTTTAACTGAATGAAGTAGCGGAGAACCGTGGGCACAGCTGAGCAACTCATAGAAACCAAACTCCCCTCCATTGATTCAGTCTATACTTCCCACCGCCTCAGTAAAGCAGCCAACATAATGAAAGATCCCCACAGCCCTGAACATTCTCACTTCTCACCCCCACCCCCACAGGGGTGAAGATAAAATAAAACAAAAACATACCACCAGGCTCAGGGACGGTGTCCATTCTGCTGTTAGAAGCGAACTGAATGTTCCCCGGCGTGACGAGTGGACTCCTGACCTCACAGTCTAAATCGATGTGACCTTGCACCACATATCTACCTACACTGCACTTTCTCTGTAACTGTAATGAGTTGTTACACTCTGGTATATTTTGTCTCTATGTACTGCTGTAACATATTGATCTGTGCGGTCAATACCGAAGACACGATTTTCACTGTACCTCTGTACATGTAAAACAAAATAAAGATTCCCCATTTTGATTGTGTGGTAATATGAGACAGCCTGGGTTGCTCCTTTGGAAATTCTGGAGGGAGTGTACACAATTCCGAGAAACCCAGATAAATGAAACAACACTTAATTCCCGCATTAATAGGCTCATATATCGGGAAACACTGGCTGCAGTTCGGCAAGTCGTTGCAATGGAAAGAAGATGGAAATAAACTTCCCAGTCCCCCGAGAGGACGTGAGAGATCTGGATCTCACTGTCCTGTCTGAACGGGGGATAAATGAAACTACTCATACACGTGGATCAGTGTCCCGATTACTCTGTTGAACCCGCGCGTCTGCAAGAACACACCAGGCCGAACGGCCGATTCCAGTGTGCTGGAAATATGTAAAACAATTATCGACCCCAGGCATCGATCCAGGTGAAGTTTGGATCTGAGACCGGGCCGGGTGATGGAGGTAAAGTTCCCCAGGTACATCTTAATGGATGTGTTCAGTCTCGGCTTCACCACCTCATCCCGCTCCTGGGACCAGAACAACCGGGGCTTAGCGGCGACTCATCTCAGGCGGTTCGGTGTGACGGTCCCATAAGCCGGACCGACCACGACAGGTTGTGTCCAGGAAGCGGGACGAGGCCGCCAGTTCGAGGAAGTTAACGGGACGCTCTGCCCAACATCAGCACCCACCCACCACCGGGATCGACATCAGTACTCACCGATGGGAAATTGTCGGTCGTGTTCACACCCAGTGACCGCTGAGAACTTGATCAATTTGTCCCGCAGACAGCGATCGGTTCACCGGCTCCCAGCCGACCATCCGCTTCAACAGAGAACGGGAAGGAATCACCGCCCATCCGGGGACTGTGAGAGCGGGACCGGGGGCGGGGCCTCGGCAGCGGCGGGCTGAGGCGGGGGCGGGGCCTCGATAATAAAACCCCGCAGATGCTGCAGATCTGCGTTTGAAATGGGAGCGAGAAACGGGATCACGTGACGGGTGGAGGGTCTCCCATCTGAACCGGTGACTCTGTTCCTCCCCCCTCACACGCTGCCCGACCCACCGCTGCGTTTTACACGTTATTTGATTTTTTACACCAGCTACATTTTTAATTTCTCCCTCTTTGTCTTCCCCGTCCCCATCGCCCCACCTCCCGGTTCTCCGAGTTACGGTTTCGATTCCCATCCCGGTCCGATACACAATTCCCAACCGAACAGGAACTGTGCAGGTTTCATGGAAATCACTTCTATGCTTATAAGCACTAATTTCTATTCACATTCCTCCGGAACCTCACAGGACAGGAACACTGAAACATCAAGTGAGAAACAGCAGGAGGTGGCCATTCAGCCCCTAAAACCATCAACAAGATGTCGGCTGCTGTCCCATCTCAGCCATGTGTTTCTGTCCGATCCACAGTTCCTCGATCCCTTCGGTCTCCACACATCTGCCGGCCTCTGTTTTGTGTGAAGACGATCACTGAGACCTCATCGTCCTCCAATACTCATTCTGTTGAATCTCTAAAGCAAACACTCTCTAACTTCTTAGATAATCCTCCATCAATTTAATTTCCATTTCTGCAGTATATCTTTGCTGTGGCGACGGTTCGTCGCCATCTGTTGCCAGAGGCTGAAAGCAAAGTATTGCACCGGTAAAACTGCGGTTGTTGTTCTGATAACAACCGGCGTCCTGTTCGGGCTTAAAAATGTGCCCTATTTCTTTATATACTAGCTTGTGAAAGTGATTGACAATGTACTCTGGGACTGTATTCCAAAGCCGGGCTACTATACGGATCGCGGGTGGGTCGGATGCCTTTCCGCTGTTCTAACGCCATTACTCCCATTTGCGTTGTTACTGTTGTTCAACGCTCTGACGGTCAGGCACATTTTGGTGACTAGTCGCGTCCGTAAGGGGCTGAGGGGTCAGAGCAAGGCGGAGAACCGCAGTGACCCGGAGATGGAGAGCAGGAGGAGGTCTGTGATTTTACTTCTCACCATCTCCGGCAGCTTCATCATCCTGTGGTCGGTGAATGTTGCCGAATTCCTGTATTACACCATCGCCGGACTGGATCAAAAATATTACAACGAATCCGAATACATATTTGGACACTCCGGAGATATGCTGGTGATGTTAAGTTGCTGCACAAATACTTTTATTTATGGGGTGACTCAGTCCAAGTTCAGAGAGCAGTTCAACAGAACTGCCATATATCCATTCAAATCAATTATTCAATTTATTAATAAACAAAATATCTAAGCTCTTCTCAAAGGAGGTGGTGGCGTTTTCCAAATTGGCACTACAGAACTGCCGGTCATTGATTAACATTGCAGCGTGGAGAAGAGGCTGGGTTTTGTCCGAGAGAGACACAGCACGGGAACAGATTCTTCGAAGTGGGCGACCGCCACTGCTTACCAATTATTAAACTCACCGTACCGTTTACTTTTTCATTTTATGTTTTTTCTTCCCGCCACATTCCGCCCCGCCCCCCCCCGGTCACCGCCACACCCATTTCGATAATGAATCCCACGGTCCAACGGAAATGCTCATCCATCAGTTAGCTTCTCGGTGACGGAGAACCTGGTGAAATACCGCGGACACATGCAGAACGGGCAGCATTCACACTGAGCGCCCCGGTCAGACTAGGACTTCTGCGCAAGACTGCAAAAAAAAATTGTTCAGGTTTTCTTTTATCTTTACTGCAAGGAATATCTCATTGCCACCTTCCGCCACACTAATGGACAGTCATCACCCTTATAATCCAGCTGAAGCTGGTGTGGTCCCAGTGGCCTAAACCTGGACATTTCTCCTTAAATTTCCTGATTATTCCTTAAAAAGCATTGCCAAAATAGCCTACCTATCTTTGCCTACACGGCCCATTACTCCAACATAAACCTGCCGTCTTCTTCAAAAACTTCATACCTGTTCGGTGTTCTTTACTGATATAACATATGCAAGTGCTCTCCTTATTTCACCGACATTATTGTTCGCGCAGTTTTGATCTTTGGCTTGAATGTCTGTTCTATCTTTTCTCTCGAACACCCTGTAAAAGAGTAGAGTGGTGGTCATTGATCCCGAACGATTTCCCCACAGACTGACACACCAGCCACTTGTACAGTCTCATTCCCTGACAAGTGATCGAGTACAATCATTTGACATTCGGTGACATCTTCATCCTAATTCACAGAGCGTTCCTGGAGGCAGATAGTGCATTTTACTCAATCTAAATCGTTGGCCCTTTGGCAGTCCCGGCAATATTTCGTGGGGAATTTCACCAAGTATTACACATATTGTTATTCATATATGTAACACCTAGTTAAGATTTTTATTGTTTTGTTGTAGGTATTTCATTTTAGCCGTTCTGTGAGAGCTGTTCTGCTTTCAGCCCGTTTGGGTTTGAGCTAAAGTTAAGAGGCTCTGCTGTTCAACTTAGGAACGTTGTGTCAGCCGATCAGGATGGTGGAATTAGGAGCCGGTTCTTAGAGAATGCTGGTCTGAGTGGTTATTGTGACGGACTCTAGTGTGGGTTGGGGTTTTTTCGGCGGGGTGTGGGAAAATACAGATGGCTCAGAGTGCCGTCCCTGTTGTACAAGGTGCCCTGTGCAGATAAATGACTTCAGGGATGAAGGACCAATACTCCCGTGGGGGAGCCCGGTTGTTCGAAATGAATTTCGAGTGACATTCGGAAGGTGATGTGGGCTTTCACGTGGACCGAGGGTCCACGCGTGAGTTAAAGACAACCTCAAGATGAGCTCCAACTTGTGTGCACACTTGGACGAGGTTAACTCTGAAGGGCCTGTTTTTGTTGTCTTCTTCCTACTAACTGTTTGATAAAGGTGACATTTGTAAATATACTTTCTTCATAATTGCACGCAGTGGACGATTTCACATTTCGTCTCGACAGACAATTGCATGGTATCAGTATTTACACAATATTCACCCATTCGGGGTTCGGGTAGGAGAGTCATCCCAACTTGCGGGTTTTTTTTGGTGGGGGGGGGGTGGCGCAGAATTCATACTGACCCTAGATGGACTGAGTCTGGAAACATGGATTTCTCACCGCTGGATCCAGTGGCTGTTAGCGAAGTAATAAAGTGCTAGAAACGAGCGGTAAGAAAGTGGTTTCATATACCGAACTCTGAATTCCCTCCATTTGTTCACCTCTACGTGCTGATTCCGACCGTGTGTCCTGTTGTATTATCCCATCATTGTGATCACTCCTTCGGTATTTCTATGTTTCTCTACAGGACGTGGCTGGGTTTCCGTCCTTTATGTCATACATACTTCCTATGAGCTACAATGATTTTCCCCTAATCACTAACACAGTTCTCCTACATTTCATCTCTATCAAAGCAGTATTAGCCCAGACGGCTGAGTTTCCAGTCGTACCATCCATCAGCCACGCCTCTATAGCCACGCTGAGCCATGTTCAGCCATTCTCTCAGACAGTCCAGATCGCTCTGCATGCTCTGACAGCCTTCCGTGACGATGCAGATGCAGATGGGTGCGAGATCTCTAAGGACCTATCCTGGTCCAAACATATCGATACACTTATAAAGCAGACAAGAGAGTGGCTATACTTCTTTCGGAGTTTGAAGAGATTTGGTATATCAACAAATACACTCAAAAACTTCCCTAGATGTACGGTGGAGAGCATTCTGACAGGGCGCATCACTGTCTGGTATGGGAGTGGGAGTAGGGTGTTGGGCTGCTGCAGAGGGAAAAAGAAGTTGAAAATTTAGTCGGCTCCATCTTGGGCACTAGTCTGCAAAGTACCCAGGACATCTTCAAGGAGCGGTGTCTCAGAAGGGCAGCGCCCATTATTAAGGACCTCCAGCAACCAGTTCATGCCTTTTCCTCACTATTACTATGAAGTAGGAGGTACAGAAGCCTGAAGGCACACATCAGCGATTCAGGAACAGCTTCTTCCCCTCTGCCAGCCAAATTCCTCAATGGATATTGAACGCTTGGACACGACCTCACTTTTTAAATACATATTATTTCTGTTTTTGCAAGATTTTTAATCTATTCAATATCCGTATACTGTAATTGATTCACTTATTTGTTTATTAGAAAAATAGAAATACAGAAATCCCACAGCACAATACAGGCCCTTCGGCCCACGAAGCTGTGCCGAACATGTACTTACCTTAGAACTACCTAGGCTTACCCACAGCCCTCTATTTTTCTAAGCTCCATGTAACCATCCAGGAGTCTCTGAAAAGACCCTATCGTTTCCGCCTCCACCACCGCCGCCGGCAGCCCATTCCACGCATTCACCACTCTCTGTGTAAAAAACTTACCCCTGACATCTCCTCTGTATCTACTTCCAAGCACCTTAAAACTATGACCTCTCGTGGTAGCCATTTCGGCCCTGGGAAAAAGCCTCTAACTATCCACACGATCAATGCCTCTCATCATCTTATACACCTCTATCAGTTCACCTCTCATCCTCCGTCGCTCCAAGGAGAAAAGGCCGAGTTCCCTCAACCTATCCTCATAAGGCATGCTCCCCAATCCAGGTAAATTATTACTATTATTATTATTTTTTCTTCTATATTATGTGTTGCATTTGTTACGTACCCCGTAACTGGGTTGTCAAACCAGCAAAAATGGAACACTCGTTGGAGTCTGTGATTACTCGAAACTAATAAAGTTTTATTTAAAATAAGTAATACAGTACACTAACCGCAAGGATAGAGATACAGTTGAGGTTTCAGGTAAACCTTTCGATGCCTTCTGATCCCATTGTGGTCACCGACTGTGACCCCTCCGTTCCGGATGCGACCGTTCTTCCATGGTGAACCCGGCACCCAGGCAAGGGCGGACACACACAACAGGTCCCCACCGGTCGTATCTTTATACCCTGTGAGTCTCTGGCCGATTCCCGTGGATCGGTCCTCCAAACTCCCACCAACTTGTGGGGCACAATGCTCTTTCCAGGGTCTCGTGGCGTGTGTCCTGTGCCTTAGCGAACCCGCTATTTTATCCTCCCCCTGATGGGGTATGACTGTCCATCAAACTTCACACTTCCTATTGTCTCAGCAGGATTGTTAATGAACAGTTCAGGTTCAGAGGAAACTGTCTGTGGCAGACGCCAACATACTGAATTATGTGTGTCGCTCTCGTTATCTCTCTCTTCTCTCTTCTCTCTTATTATCATTTTGAATGGCTTTCCTTTGTCTCTCTCGTTATCTCTCTCTCATTAACAGCATCCGTTCTGCAGCTCTGCTTGGCTTCACTCATGTCACATTGAACTGCCAGTGAGAATAACCTGATTCTGATTCTGAAATCTATTTAAGATTTTTCGGATCCAGTCATGGATGACACCGCTGATTTTCAAGAAGACCAATTTTGTCCCTGACTGGTCATTTGATCTTAACATACCTGCAGAAACCGGGGGCATTCTCTTTTATCTTGTCTGGTAGAGAAATATAATTCCTTATTTTAACCCTCCAAATTGCTGCATTTCTTATATTCCTCATGTCCCTCATTGCCTGTACTCTGCCAGTGCTACGTGACAGAGATGGTAAGAATTGGAGGAGATGGCAGTTGAATGCGTGGCTGAGGAGTTGGTGCAGGGAGCAGGGTTTTAGATTTTTGGACCATTGGGATCTCTTCTGGGGAAGGAGGGACCTGTACAGATTGGATGGGTTGCACCTGAACTCCAGGGGGAGCAATATCCTTGCAGGTAGGTTTGCTAGCATGGTTCGGGAGTGTTTAAACTAATTTGCGAGGGGGATGGGACCCAGAGCGATAGAGCAGTGAAAGACGTTCGTGGAGTAAAGCCAGATCTATCATACAGAGAGGCTTTGAGGAAAAAGAAGCAGAATAAACGGTGTAAAGACAGTAAGGTAGAAGGGCTGAAATGTGTGTACTTCAATGCAAGAAGCAACAGGAACAAAGGTGATGAACTGAGAGCTTGGAATTATGATGTAGTGGCCATTACAGAGACTTGGCTGGCACCAGGGCAGGAATGGATTCTTAATATTCCTGGATTTCAGTGCTTTAAAAGGGATAGAGAGGGCGGAAAAAGGGGAGGAGGGGTGGCATTACTGGTCAGGGATACTATTACAGCTACAGAAAGGGTTGGTAACGTAGCAGGATCCTCTTTTGAGTCAATATGGGTGGAAGTCAGGAACAGGGACGGAGCAGTTACTCTACTGGGGGTATTCTATAGGCCCCGTGGTAACAGCAGAGATACAGAGGAGCAGATTGAGAGGCTGATTTTGGAAAGGTGCAAAAGTAACAGGGTTGTTATCATGGGTGACTTTAACTTCCCTAATATTGATTGGCACCTGATTAGTTCCAAGGGTTTAGATGGGGCAGAATTTGTTAAGTGTGTCCAGGATGGATTCCTATCACAGTATGTGGACAGGCCGACCAGGGGGAATGCCATACTAGATCCGGTACTAGGTAATGAACCGGGTCAGGTCACAGATCTCTCTGTGCGTGAGCATCTGGGGGACAGTGACCACCGCTCCTTTATAATTATCATGGAAAAGGATAGAATCAGAGAGGACAGGAAAATTTTTAATTGGGGAAAGACAAATTATAAGGCTCTAAGGCTAGAACTTGCGGGTGTGAATTGGGATGATGTTTTTGCAGGGAAATGCACTATGGACATGTGGTCGATGTTTAGAGATCTCTGGCGGGATGTAAGGGATAAATTTGTCCCGGTGAGGAAGATAAAGAATGGTAGGGTGAAGGAACCATGGGTGACAAGTGAGGTGGAAAATCTACTCAGGTGGAAGAAGGCAGCATACATGAGATTTAGGAAGCAAAGATCAGGTGGGTCTATTGAGGAATATAGGGAAGCAAGAAAGGAGCTTAAGAAGGGGCTGAGAAGAGCAAGAAGGGGGCATGAGAAGGCCTTGGCGAGTAGGTAAAGGAAAACCCCAAGGCATTCTTCAGTTATGTGAAGAAAAAAAGGATGACAGGAGTGAAGGTAGGACCGATTAGAGATAAAGGTGGGGTGATGTGCCTGGAGGCTGTGGAAGTGAGCGACGTCCTCAATGAATCACCCCACCAGCCTTCGGGTCCAACATAATATTCTCCGTAACTTCCGCCACCTCCAACGGGATCCCACAACTAAGCACATCTTTCCCTCCCCCCCCCTCTCTGCATTCCGCAGGGATCGCTCCCTACACGACTCCCTTGTCCATTCGTCCCCCCCATCCTTCCCTACTGATCTTCCTCCTGGCACTTATCCGTGTAAGCGGAACAAGTGCTACACATGCCCTTACACTTCCTCCCTTACCACCATTCAGGGCCCCAAACAGTCCTTCCAGGTGAGGCAACACTTCACCTGTGAGTCGACTGGGGTGATATACTGTGTCCGGTGCTACCGATGTGGCCTTCTATATATTGGCGAGACCCGACGCAGACTGGGAGACCGCTTTGCTGAACATCTACGCTCTGTCCGCCAGAGAAAGTAGGATCTCCCAGTGGCCACACATTTTAATTCCACATCCCATTCCCATTCTGACATGTCTATCCACGGCCTCCTCTACTGTAAAGATGAAGCCACACTCAGGTTGGAGGAACAACACCTTATATTCCGTATGGGTAGCCTCCAACCTGATGGCATGAACATTGACTTCTCTAACTTCCACTAAGGCCCCACCTCCCACTCGTACCACATCTGTTACTTATTTTTATGCACACATTCTTTCTCTCACTCTCTTTTTTCTCCCTCTGTCACTCTGAATATACCTCTTGCCCATCCTCTGGGTCCCCCCCCCCACTTGTCTTTCTTCCCGGACCTCCTGTCCCATGATCCTCTCGTATCCCCTTTTGCCTATCACCTGTCCAGCTCTTGGCTCTATCCCTCCCCCTCCTGTCTTCTCCTATCATTTTGGATGTCCCCCTCTCCCTCCAACTTTCAAATCCCTTACTCACTCTTCCTTCAATATATATTAATGACTTGGATGAGGGAATTAAATGCAGCATCTCCAAGTTTGCGGATGACACAAAGCTGGGTGGCAGTGTTAGCAGTGAGGAGGATGCTAAGAGGATGCAGGGTGACTTGGATAGGTTGGGTGAGTGGGCAAACTCATGGCAGATGCAATTTAATGTGGATAAATGTGATAAATGTGAAGTTATCCACTTTGGTGGCAAAAATAGGAAAACAGATTATTATCTGAATGGTGGCCGATTAGGAAAAGGGGAGGTGCAACGAGACCTGGGTGTCATTATACACCAGTCATTGAAAGTGGGCATGCAAGTACAGCAGGCAGTGAAAAAGGCGAACGGTATGCTGGCATTTATAGCGAGAGGATTCGAGTACAGGAGCAGGGAGGTACTACTGCAGTTGTACAAGGCCTTGGTGAGACCACACCTGGAGTATTGTGTGCAGTTTTGGTCCCCTAATCTGAGGAAAGACATCTTTGCCATAGAGGGAGTACAAAGAAGGTTCACCAGATTGATTCCTGGGATGGCAGGTCTTTCATATGAAGAAAGACTGGATGAACTGGGCTTGTACTCGTTGGAATTTAGAAGATTGAGGGGGGATCTGATTGAAACGTATAAGATCCTAAAGGGATTGGACAGGCTAGATGCGGGAAGATTGTTCCCGATGTTGGGGAGGTCTAGAACGAGGGGTCACAGTTTGAGGATAGAGGGGAAGCCTTTTAGGACCGAGGTTAGGAAAAACTTCTTCACACAGAGAGTGGTGAATCTGTGGAATTCTCTGCCACAGCAAACTGTTGAGGCCAGTTCATTAGCTATGTTTAAAAGGAAGTTAGATATGGCCCTTGTGGCTACAGGGGTCAGGGGGTATGGAGGGAAGGCTGGGTTCTGAGTTGGATGATCAGCCATGATCATAATAAATGGCGGTGCAGGCTCGAAGGGCCGAATGGCCTACTCCTGCACCTATTTTCTATGTTTCTATGTTTCTATGTTTCAGTTAGTCCTGACGAAGGGTCTCGGCCTGAAACGTCGACTGCACCTCTTCCTATAGATGCTGCTTGGCCTGCTGCGTTCACCAGCAACTTTGATGTGTGTTGCTTGAATTTCCAGCATCTGCAGAATTCCTGTTGTTTCCTCAGTGAATACTTCTCTTTGGTATTCACCAATGAGAGGGAACTTGATGATGGTGAGGACAATATGAGTGAGGTTGATGTTCTGGAGCATGTGTTGATATTAGGGGAGAGGAGGTGTTGGAGTTGTTAAAATACATTAGGACGGATAAGTCCCTGGGGCCTGACGGAATATTCCCCAGGCTGCTCCACGAGGCGAGGGAAGAGATTGCTGAGCCTCTGGCTAGGATCTTTATGTCCTCGTTGTCCACGGGAATGGTACCGGAGGATTGGAGGGAGGCGAATGTTGTTCCCTTGTTCAAAGAAGGTAGTAGGGATAGTCCGGGTAATTATAGACCAGTGAGCCTTACGTCTGTGCTGGGAAAGGTATTGTTAGTGACTTCTAAGAGAAGTTTAGACAGGCACATGGATGTAAGGAAGATGGACGCATATGGACATGGTGTAGGAAGGAGAGGTTAGAGTTTGGGTACGTTTGATTTACTTCTCAGCTGGTTCGGCACAGTATGATATGCCAAATGGCTTATCCCCGTGTTATACTCTGCAATGTTCAATGCACGGTCACTTACCTTTCAGCTCACTGAGAAACTCTAGTAAACGTTGAGCGGGAATTGGTCGATGGGAGGGACCACAACCTGATGAATTTAAATAAATTGAGGAAACCATTTTTGTAAAATTGTAAACTGTGCTGTGTTGCGATCCAAATTTAAATTAATCTCTGATGTTATCTCACCATATATCTGTATTTCCTTAAGTATTTTTTCCAAATTTGGGACACAATTCCACATTTTAACAAAGGTTTCCCACATCACCCTCCGGGCGCAGGAGTCTTTCTCCATCACCAGGCTCAGGAGGAGTTTAGAACTGTCCGCCCGCTCTCCCTTATCAGCGAGATCAGAGATTTTCTGTGAAGAGCAACAATGAACATATTGGGGACTGACAGATTCACACAGAGAATGAGAAGCAAATGATGTGCTCTGTAACATCAGAGCACACTCTGCTCCACAAGGTAGGTTTATTCAGGAAGTCAGAAGGCATGGGATCCAGGGAAGTTTGGCCAGGTGGATTCAGAATTGGCTTGCCTGCAGAAGGCGGAGGGTGGTGGTGGAGGGAGTACATTCAGATTGGAGGATTGTGACTAGTGATGTCCCACAAGGATCTGTTCTGGGACCTCTACTTTTCGTGATTTTTATTAACGACCTGGAGGTGGGGGTAGAAGGGTGGGTTGGCAAGTTTGCAGACGACACAAAGGTTGGTGGTGTTGTAGATAGTATAGAGGATTGTCAAAGATTGCAGAGAGACATTGATAGGATGCAGAAGTGGGCTGAGAAGTGGCAGATGGAGATCAACCCGGAGAAGTGTGAGGTGGTACATTTTGGAAGGACAAACTCCAAGGCAGAGTACAAAGTAAATGGCAGGATACTTGGTAGTGTGGAGGAGCAGAGGTATCTCGGGGTACATGTCCACAGATCCCTGAAAGTTGACTCACAGGTGGATAGGGTAGTTAAGAAAGCTTATGGGGTGTTAGCTTCAATAAGTCGAGAGATAGAGTTTAAGAGTCGCGATGTAATGATGCAGCTCTATAAAACTCTGGTTAGGCCACATTTGGAGTACTGTGTCCAGTTCTGGTCACCTCACTATAGGAAGGATGTGGAAGCATTGGAAAGGGTACAGAGGAGATTTACCAGGATGCTGCCTGGTTTAGAAAGTATGTATTATGATCAGAGATTAAGGGAGCTAGGGCTTTACTCTTTGGAGAGAAGGAGGATGAGAGGAGACATGATAAAGGTGTACAAGATAATAAGAGGAATAGATAGAGTGGATAGCCAGCGCCTCTTCCCCAGGGTATCACTGCTCAATACAAGAGGACGTAGCTTTAAGGTAAGGTGTGGAAAGTTCAAGGGGGATATTAGAGGAAGGTTTTTCACTCAGAGAGTGGTTGGTGCGTGGAATGCACTGCCTGAGTCAGTGATGGAGGCAGATACACTAGTGAAGTTTAAGAGACTACTAGACAGGTATATGGAGGAATCTAAGGTGGGGGCTTATATGGGAGGCAGGGTTTGAGGGTCGGCACAACATTGTGGGTCGAAGGGCCTGTACTGTGCTGTACTATTCTAAACTGAAACCAGGGATGTTTTGGATCCTGTCCTTAATTCAGAATTTCAAAGGACATTCCGGACAGTACTGGGCCGTCAGGTGCCGGCCATGGTGGGACGGGTTTTGTCGCGACCTCGGGTCGGCGGTAGAGCATTCTCAGGTCTCTGAGATGTTTTTGTTTTTGCTGCTGTTTGTGTGATCTCCGAGTTTTATTAATTATAGTTATAATGTATTGTTGCGCTTTGTTTTTTTTTTATATATGTTAGTGTCTTCTATAGTTTCCCATCCCGGTGCAGTTATCCTTGGATACTTCTAATTAATTCTCCTTCAGACTTTGTAGGTATCCGATTAAGTGCCCTTGGACTTTCGACTCTCGTCAGGTCGGTTACTCGTAAACTTGTCCCGAGTCTGGGCACGGACTCCTTCGTGCCCTGGAGTATATCTAAAGGGGCTGTGTTAATCCTTCGGGGCTCTGTCGGCCTGATCCTTGCCCACTGAATTTCTGCCCGAGTTATTTCGAGTTATCCAGTATCCTATAAGTTCTACAGTTTCGTTTACATTTTTATCTGTCTCTCTCTCTGTTTTGTTAATACAATTCCCAACTTTGTTTAGCTGTTTGACCCTGCGATTGATGCAGCGTGACAACATCCTTCATTATGTCCAAAACTCCAGCAGCTTCGCACTGGGAAGCGGCCGTTCGCCTGCTCCGTGTGTGCGAAGAGATTCATTCAGTTAACCCATCTTGTGATGCTCCGGTGAGCTCACAATAAATAGAGGCCACATTTCTGTCCGGAGTGAGTAAAGAGATTTACTCAATCATCCCAACTGCTGCAACACCAGCAACTTCACATCAGGGAGGAAGTTCAAATTAGCTGTATGTTAAATGTTTAACCATCACGGTGACTGAAGGCAGCTGCAGGTTCATGAGGGACTGTTACTGTCAGATTCTGCAGTTCTTGTGGCTGCTCATCGCACCCAGGACTGAACCCTGGTCACTGAGCATTGGAGGAGTCTGTTCTGCTGATGTTAGCCTTAAACTAGATTTGTGTTTAATATTGTGGATCTGTGAAAAAATAAATCAGTTCTGTATCAAATCCCGTGTCTCAGGTAGTTACTGTCTCTACCACACTCACAATGTACACTAGAGAGTCCACTCGGCCCATCTGGTCCCTGTCCATGTTTCTGTTCTATATCAGTGTATCAATATCTATCCCTGCCGCTCCCCGCTCACTCTCCCTGTGATGACAGGTTGCAGTTAGTCACCACACCGTGGGAGAAGAGATTTCCCTTGAATTTCATAGAATCATAGAAACCTACAGCACATTACAGGCTGTTCGGCCCGCAGTGTTGTGCCGACTGTGTAACTTACCTAGAAACTACCTAGAATTACCCTATCGCATAGCCCTCTATTTTTCTAGGCTCCATGTACTAGCTAACATCTATGTGATATGTAATATCTAAGGGTCTCTTAACAGAACCTATTGTATCCGCCTCTACCACCGTCGCTGGCAGTGCATTCCACACACACACCACTCCTTGTTTAAAAAAAACTTAGCTCTGACATCTCCTCTGTACCTACTTCCAATCACCTTAACCCTATGCCTCCTCGTGTTAGCCGGTTCAACCCTGTGGAAAAGCCTCTGGCTATGCATACGACCAATGTCTCTCATCATCCTGTACATCTGCATGAATTTCCTGCATGCTTCTCTCCAGGCTGAATAAGACAGTGAGCTCACTGTGGTTTTGACGTCCTTCAGGGCTCTGGATGAAGTTGGTTAAAATCCTTCTTCTGCGCTCTTTTCAATGTTTTGTGACATTTTCACTCATTTCAAAGAACTGTGCCTCAGACAGCTGGGTTGTTGCAATACGCCTCTGAAGTCTGACAGCAGACTAGCGAGTGAATCTTCGATGGAGCAGAGTCGGAAACCAAAGAGTTGTCAGTCTGAGTCAGGGCTTTGGGGCTCCAGAAAGAGATGGGACCTGGAGTTTACCAGGAGGAGGAGGAAGAGGAATCAGGCAGGCAAGATGTGGCTACAAATGAAAGATCAGAAACATTTTGAAACTGTTTGATTGAATAAAAAGGTGGTTAATTTCTGCAAAATACTGGAGGAAATCAACAAATCAGGCCACAAATGTGGAGAGGAATAAATAAATAACGTTTAGGCTGAGCCCCTTCAGCATGCCCAGACTGTGTACTGTACGTCTCTGCTTAGTTGCTGTCTGAACTGCTGAGTTCTATACACACACAAAAAAAACTGAGGTATGGAAATGGAACTGGTCTAAAATTAATTTTCTTGAACACACTAAATAAATATGGACATTCAACTCTATCAAAAGCTTTCTCAGCATCTAATGAAATAATACATTCTGGAGTGTTAAGTGAAGGGGTATAAACAATATTCATTAACCTCCTGATATTAAAAGAAGAATAACGGTTTTTAATTAATCCCGTTTGGTTCACAGAGATAATTTGAGGTAATACCTTCTCTAACCTTGTTGCTAAATTTTTTGAAAAAAATTTTGAATCTACATTCAAAAGAGATATTGGTCTATATGATGTACAATCAGCAGGATCTTTATTCTTTTTTAAGAATTAAAGAAATAGAAGCTTCATAAAACGATTGTGGTAATTTACCTAATCTGATTGCTTCTTTGAATATTCTAGACAACCAAGGAGAGAGAATAGAGGAAAATTTTAATTTTATTATTTAAAATTTTAATTTTAATTTTAATTTTAGTCCGATACTTGGATCTTGGATACTTGGATACTTGATATCCTGGATTAAATTGTTATATTATACCCCTGTAGCTTCGGTTTGTACGAATAATCAAAGATCTCCCTTTTTTCGTCTGTCTCGGGGTACTGGGCAAGGATTCCCTCTTAGTCCATTATTATTTAATAATGCCCTTGAACCTTTAGCAATTGCTATCCGAGACTCGCCCAACATTTTTGGTATTACCGGTGGAAATGAAATACATAAATTATCATTATATGCAGATGATTTGTTATTATATATCTCCAATCCGGAGCAATCAATTTCTGTTATTTTATCTTTGTTGGCTCAATTTAGTAACTTTTCTGGTTATAAATTGAACCTTAATAAGAGTGAACTATTTCCCCTAAATAAGCAGGTTCCTATTTATGGATGTTTACCATTTAAATTGGTTACTAACTCTTTTATATATTTAGGGGTTAAAATCACGAAAAAGCATAAAGATTTATTTAAAGCTAATTTTTGTACCTTTAATTGATCAGATTAAACTTTTGTTTACTAACTGGTCACCAATGTCTTTGTTACTGATTGGTCAGATCAATGCTATCAAGATGATTATTCTGCCTAAATTTCTATATGTATTTCAATCGGTACCAAGTTTTACTCCAAAATCTTTTTTTGATAATGTTGATTCAAAAATTTCCTCATATATATGACAAAGCAAATACCCTAGGTTAGGTAAAAGGCATTTACAGAAATCTGAAAAAGAGGGGGAGTTAGCGCTCCCGAATTTTAGATTTTACTATTGGGCAATTAACATTCGATATTTAAAGTTTTGGTTACGGGACTTGGATGTAATTTCAAGTCCACATTGGGTAAATCTTGAATGTAATTCTTTACAAGGGTTTTCATTGGGTTCTATTCTAGGGACTTAGCTTCCTTTTATTCTTTCAAAATTGTATAAACAAATGGATAACCCAATAGTTAAGCAACACACATCAAAGTTGCTGGTGAACGCAGCAGGCCAGGCAGCATCTCTAGGAAGAGGTACAGTCGACGTTTCAGGTCCAGACCCTCCGTCCTGATGAAGAGTCTCGGCCTGAAACGTCGACTGTACCTCTTCCTAGAGATGCTGCCTGGCCTGTTGCATTCACCAGCAACTTTGATGTGTGTTGCTTGAATTTCCAGCATCTGCAGAATTCCTGTTGTTAACCCAATAGTTAAACATACTTTACGTATATGGTTTCAATTTCGAAAACGTTTTGGGTTGAACCAATTTATTTTAGCAAGTCATATTATATCTAACAACAGGAATTCTGCAGATGCTGGAAATTCAAGCAACACACATCAAAGTTGCTGGCGAACGCAGCAGGCCAGGCAGCATCTCTAGGAATAGGTACAGTCGACGTTTCAGGCCGAGACCCTTCGTCAGGACTAACTAAAGGAAGAGTGAGTAAGGGATTTGAAAGTGATAGGGGGAGGGGGAGATCCAAAATGATAGGAGAAGACAGCGGGGGGAGGGATGGAGCCAGGAGCTGGACAGGTGATTGGCACAGGGGATATGAGAGGATCATGGGACAGGAGATCCGGGGAGAAAGACAAGCCGGGGGGGGGGGGGAGGAAAAAGAGGATGGGCAAGGGGTATAGTCAGAGGGACAGAGAGAGAAAAAGGAGAGTGAGAGAAAGAATGTGTGTAAAAAAGTAAAAAAAAACGGATGGGGTACGAGGGGGAGGTGGGGCATTAGTGGAAGAGAAGTCGATGTTCATCCCATCAGGTTGGAGGCTGCCCAGACAGAATATAAGGTGTTGTTCCTCCAACCTGAGTGTGGCTTCATCTTTACAGTAGAGGAGGCCATGGATGGACATGTCAGAATGGGAATGGGATGTGGAATTAAAATGGGTGGCCACTGGGAGATCCTGCTTTCTCTGGCTGACAGAGCGTAGGTGTTCAGCAAAGCGGTCTCCCAGTCTGCGTCGGGTCTCGCCAATATATAGAAGGCCACATCGGGAGCACCGGACGCAGTATATCACCCCAGTCGACTCACAGGTGAAGTGTCGCCTCACCTGGAAGGACTGTCTGGGGCCCTGAATGGTGGTAAGGGAGGAAGTGTAAGGGCATGTGTAACACTTGTTCCGCTTACAAGGATAAGTGCCAGGAGGGAGATCAGTGGGGAGGGATGGGGGGAGACGAATGGACAAGGGAGTCGCGGAAAACAGAGAGGGGAGGAGGGAAAGATGTGTTTAATGGTGGGATCCCGTTGGAGGTGGTGGAAGTTACGGAGAATAATATGTTGGACCCGGAGGCTGGTGGGGTGATAGGTGAGGACCAGGGGAACCCTATTCCTCGTGGGGCGGTGGGAGGATGGAGTGAGAGCAGATGTGCGTGAAATGGGGGAGATGCGTTTGAGAGCAGAGTTGATAGTGGAGGAAGGGAAGCCCCTCTCTTTAAAAAAGGAGGACATCTCCCTCGTCCTGGAATGAAAAGCCTCATCCTGAGAGCAGATGCGGTGGAGACGGAGGAATTGCGAGAAGGGGATGGCATATATCTATTATATCTAATTTCTTTTTTCAACCTTCCACTATGGATCAAGCTTATTTAGATTGGAAAATCAAAGGTATAGTATGATTTCGTGATTTATTTTTGGATAATTGTTTTATGTCCTTCGAACAACTTCTAATAAATATAATTTACCTAGATCTCACTTTTTTTTAGAAATCTACAGGTTAGAAACTTTTTAATTACTGTTTCTCCTAATTTTCCACATTCATCTCCACTGGATATTTTGGAAAAAAAATAGATTTAAATCTTTTTCAGAAAGGTGTTGCAGCTACTATTTATAACATAATTATGATTTTATGTCCTAATGTATCTGATAAAATTAAAACTGATTGGGAAAAAGAACTTAAGATCACTGTACCGATTGAAAAATGGGAAAAAATTCTTCAGTCAACTCGACCTCTATATGTGCTAAACATGCATTGATACAGTTTAAAGTAGTGCACAGGACTCATATGTCCAAAGATAAATTATCTCGTTATTACTCTTATATAAATCCTATATGTGATAGATGTCATTCCGAGATAGCTTCTATAACTCACATGTTTTGGTCAGGTCCTTTGTAGAAAAATATTGGAAAGATATTTTTGATATTATTTCAACGGTTTTGAATATAGACTTACAACCTCACCTAATTACTGCTATTTGCGGTTACCAATGATAGAATCAAATCATTTAAACTATTCAGCTCGTTGGATGATTGCATTTCTTATTTTCACGGCTAGAAGATCCATTTTGCTGAATTGGAAAGAAATTAATCCTCCTACCACATTTCATTGGTTTTCTCAAACTATGCTGTGTTTAAATTTGGGAAAAGATTAGAAGTGTTGTTTATGACCCCTCTATTAAATTCGAAAAGACTTGGAGGCCATTTATTCAACATTTTCAGATGAATGTAAGTTGACCATTTCCAAACTTATTTTATTTCTTTGTAATATTGGTTGAGAGGAACAGAGTCGTCGACACTAAGGTTTTCTCTTTTCTCCTTTCTTTTAGAATGTTACAAAACAGCCCCTTTTTTATACCTTCGGCCCAAAATATCGACTGTACCTCTTCCTAGAGATGCTGCCTGGCCTGCTGCGTTCACCAGCAACTTTGATGCGTGTTGTTTGAATTTCCAGCTTCTGCAGATTTCCTCGTGTGTGCATTTTTTTTTTAGTTTAGTTGATTAATTCTGTTTAGATTAGCTTTTTGGGGGGGTTATTTTTTTTCCTTTTTTCATGTCTTTTTAGATATTTTTCTTTGTTTTATATTATTCATTTGTATCCTATATGATTGGGAGTTTTATTATTTAAGTGTTATCTGGCTTTATAATCACTTATTCTAATTATAACAATGTTTTCCCAATAACTTTTACTACTACTATGTTATGTTTATTTTTATGAAACTAATAAAAAGATTGAAAAAGAAAGAAAGGAAATGGAACCGGTGCTTGCAGAAACCATTCATGGCAGCGTAATTACCCATAACCCCCTGCGTCCTAAACTTCGCCGTCGCCGAAGCACCGATCAAATGCGCAGGCGTCAGCGCTGTGTCGTTGCCGAATATCACGCATGCGCGCAGTACACGTTAGACCTCAGCAGACCGACAGCAGGTAAGAGCGCGTCTCCGGGGATCAGGGGGAAGGTGAGGGGAGACATGGAAAGGGGAGAGCGGAGGGTGAGGGACAATTACTGTGAGCTCCGGGCTTCGTGACCCGCAATCCCGGGACAGTCCTGCTCTCTTCCCTCTCTCTCAGCCCCACCATCCGTACACGGGCCCCGGGGAGCTTCCGGCTGATGAGGGAATGGGAACCGATGGATCTCTCAGACAGAGCTGAGCTCCAGCTGTCTAAATGCAAGGATCGGGAACTCGGAGAAAGGGAACAAAATCTTTTACATCAGCTGTTGAGAAAATCACCTTTGTTCTGCCTCCAGTCACAAACAAGAGAAAATCTGCAGAGAGGGCACAGTTTTAAGGTGCTTGGAAGCAGGTACGAGGGAGATGTCAGGGGTGTTGTGTTCTTTATACGTACCGTGGGTTACTAATAACACACCATATTCTGCAGAATTGAACTTTTATTTAACAGCAACAAAACCACGTTTTACACTGCCATGCTTCTGGATCATTCTTCATTTCTGCGCATGCTGGGAACTCTGTCCAGTCACGTCCTGATACGTGATATCACCACAAGGGGTGAGTTTTTTTTTACACAGAGTGGTGAGTGCGTGGAATGGGCTGCCGGTGACTGTGATGAAGCCGGATACAATAGGGTCTTTTAAGAGGCTCCTGGATAGGTACATGGTGCGTAGAAAAATAGAGGGCTATGGGGAACTCCAGATAATTTCTAAAGTAAGTAGTGTTCGGCACAGCATTGTGGGCCGAAGGGCCTGTATTGTGCTGTATTGTATTGTGTTGTATAAATGGGGAAGTCACTTACCCATGACCTCTGGTTGTCGTCCCACCCAACATCAGTGGAAAAAGCTGCTTGCATTTACCCCATCTATACCCTCATACCTTTTCATATTTCCAACAAATCGTCAAAGCAATGTATAATTTCCTTGTTTATGTTTAGAGCCTTTTTTGGATGTATAAGATGATGAGGGGCATTGATGGTGTGGAGAGCCAGAGGATTCGTTCCCAGGACTGAAATGGCTAACACAAGGGGCATAGTTTTAAGGTGCCTGGAAATAGATACCGAGGGGATGTCAGGGATAAGTTTTTTACACAGACGGTGGTGGGTGCATGGAATGCACTGCCAGCAGCCATTGTAGAGGCAGATACAATAGGGTCTTTTAACAGCCTCTTTGATAGGTACATGGAGCTTAGAAAAATAGAGTGCTATGTGCTAGGGAAATTCTAGGCAGTTTCTAGAGTAAGTTACATGGTTGGCACAACATTGTGGGCTGAATGGCCTGGAATATGCTGTAGATTTCTATGTTCTATGTTGAACAGTGATGTAATACAATCCTCTGATAATCCCCCGTCACTAAGGATGATTTAATTATCTCTGCTAGGGCCTGACAATTTCTGCACTTGCTTCCCATAGGGTCTGAGGGAGTACCTTATCATGCCCTGGAGATTTCTCCACCCTAATCTGCCTCAGGATAGCAAACATCTCTTCCTTACCAGGGTCTCAATATCTGTTGAAATCCAAGGTTCCCTACAGTTTCTATCTTTACCTTTTATTCTGACAAACACACACACCTGCTTTGTACTATCAGAACTTTGCTTTGAAGGCTTCCCATTTACCAAGCACACCTTTGCCAGAAAGCAGCCTGTGCCAGTCCCCAGTGGCCAGATCCTAGTATCTTAATTCCAGGTGTTATTCTATGCCCTGAACACATCCGCCTTTCCTACGCTGCTCCTTGTATTGAAATATACAGGGCTCAGCATATTCACTGCACCATGCTCAACGTTCTTCATTCCTGGCTTTGAGGTCTGAACAACAACTGTCTCCACAACCCCTCCACTATCTGTTCTGTTATTCAGGCCCCCATTCCCCCCGCAACTTTAGTTTAACCCCCGTTACCCCCACCCCACACCATGCAGCTCTATCATCCCTTTGTGCTTCATCTCCCAGATCAATAAAAAGGAGGTACATACCAGGTACAGGCAGACTGGAACAAATGGGGTACATATGAAAGACAGGAAATTCAAGTGAACACTTATAAAAGAAATAAAAGAAGGCATGAGGTTGCCCCAGCAGACAAAGTGAAGGAGAATCCTCAGGGATTCTGCAAAAAGATTGGAAGGGAAAAAATAGATGTGGGAGATTTTTTTCTGCAACCGTATTTACGCAGGAGATGGACACTGAATCTATGGAAGTGAGACAAAGCAGCATCAACTTCATGGACCCTGAACAGATTACAGAGGTGGAGGTGTTTGCTGTCTTAAGGCAAATTAGCGTGGATAAATCCCCAGGACCTGACAAGTTGTTCCCTGGGACTCTGCGGCCGACAAGTGCAGAAATTGTCGGGGCCCAAGCACAGATATTTAAATCATCCTTAGTGACAGGTGAGGTACTGGAGAACTGGAGGACAGCCGGTGTTGTTCCGCTGTTCAAGAAAGCCTCTAAAAATTATCTAGGAAATTGTACATTGGTGAGCTTGACATCAGTAGTGGGAAAGTTATTGGAATGTATGTGCAGGAACCGGATATATACCGTAAGTAATTTGATAAATGTAGACTGATTATGGATAGACAGCATGGCTTTGTGCATGGTAGGTCATGTCTAACAAATCTTATAGTGTTTCTTGAGGAAGTTATCAGGCAAGGCAGTGGATGTTGTCCACGTGGACTTTAGCAAGGCACTTGACAAAGTCTCATATGGGAGGTTGGTCAAGAAGGTTCAGTCACTCAGCATTCAAGATGAGATAGTAAATTGGGTGAGACACTGTATTTGGGAGAAGCCAGTGTGTGGTAGCAGATGGTTGCCTCTCTGACTGGAGGCCTGTGACTGGTGGTGTGTCACAGTGATCAGTGCTGGATCTGTTGTTGTTTGTCATCTATATCAGTAATCTGAATGATAGTGTGGTTAACTGGATCAGCAAATTTGTGGCTGACACCAAGATTGGTGGTGTAGTGGACAGCAAGGAAGACTATCATGGCTTGCAGTGCGATCTGGACCAACTGGGAAAATGGTTTGAGAAATGGAAAATGGAATTTAATGCAGACAAGTGTGAGGTGTTGCACTTTGGTAGGACCTACCAGGGTAGGTCTTTCACAGTGACTGGTAGGGCACTGAGGAGTGTTGTAGAAAGGGATCTCGGAATACAAGTCTTTATTTCACTGATGTTGGGGGAGTCCAGAACCAGAGGCCACAATTTGAGAATAAGGGGTAGGTCATTTAGCATGGAGTTGAGGAAAAACTTTTTCACACAGAGAGTTGTGAATCTGTGGAATACTCTGCCTCAGAAAGCAGTGGAGGCCAATTCTCTGACTGCTTTCAAGAAAGAGTTAGAGAGATCTCTTAATGATAGCAGAGTCAAGGGATATGGGGAAAAGGCAGGAACGGGGTACTCATTGTGGATGATCAGCCATGATCACAGTGAATGGCGGTACCGGCTCGAAGGGCCAAATGGCCTACTCCTGCACCTATTGTCTATTGAAAATGGTGTCATAGATGTGATGGAAAGAAAGATTTTGGCCCATTGGCCTTCATGAACCAAAGTACTGACAACAATAGATAGACGTTATCTTGACTTGTGGAGGACATTGGTGAGGCCTAATTTGGAGTATTGTGTACAGTTTTGGTCAGCTACCTACATGAAGGTTGTAAAAGAGGTTGAAAGAGTTCAGAGAAAATTCACAAGGCTGTTGCCAGGTCTGGAGAACTTGGGTTATTAGGAAAGATTGAACAGGTCAGGACTTTATTCCTTGGAACATAAAAGATTGAGGGGAGATTTGATGGAGGTATACCACTATTATGAGGGGTATAGATAGGGTAAATGCAAGCTGGCTTTTACCACTGAGATTGGGCGGTACTACAACCAGAGGCCATGGGTTAAGGGTGAAAGGTGAAACGTTAAGGGGAACATGAGGGGAAACTTCTTCACACAGACGGTCATCCGGGTGTGGAATGAGCAGCCAGCACAAGTGGTGAATGTGAGCTCAATTTCAACATTTAAGAGGTTTGCATAGGTACCTGGCTGGTAGGGGTATGGGAGTGGGCAGTTTAAATAGTTCAGCACAAACCAGATGGCCCAAAGGGCCTGTTTCTGTGTTGTAATTTTCGATGACTGTGACAAGAACCTGAAATAATACAAAAATTCACTCTAAGTCCTTTTAACGGCTGTGCAGACCAACCATTCATCTCAGCAGGAATTTTTTATATAGCGTTAAAACTGTGGCACTTTTAAGTTAATAATACATAAAAGAAAATCCCAGATGCATGACAAGAAAGACAACTTGCCTGATACTCTTTAGGTTACTGTGGGGCCAGGCATCCATGCTGCTCACCAATGGAGAGAGTCAAACTGCGCCAAGGAACAAATTGGAGACGGCAGAAATGCCCCATTCTTATGGAGACAGGAAGAGCATCAGGGAATTGATGGTCATTCCAGATACCAGCACTGTGCCCAGTTAGAAGATGATTTTTCTCTCCAACTTGGGTTGAACCTCACTGTAACAGTGTGATACCAGATCAAACCTTGAAAACTCAAGTAATTTCATCTGAAATTTCGTCCTAACCCATTGATGGATTTTGTAAATCTTTTTACAGGTTAAAAACGAGATGGAATTTAGCTCCTCGGATCTCAAACACGGCACGCCAGTTTTGCTGTCTCTGTCCAGATGTTTGAGAAGTGGAGCAAGGGATTCAATCGACCATCCTTCCTGCTCAGACTGTGGGGAGGGATTCACTTGGTCATCTGACCAACTGGCATGCCCGTCATTTTACACAGGGGAAAGGCCGTTCACCTGCTCAGACAGTGGGAGTGGATTCACTCGGTCATTTCAACTGAAGGTACATCAGCAAGTTCACACTGGACAAGGCCATTCATCTGATCTGTGTGTGAGAAGGGATTCAGTCGGTCATCCCACCTGTGGACACACCAGGCAATTCACACTGGGCAGAGGCTGGTCATCTGCTGAATTTGTGGGGAAGGATTCACTCGGTCATCTGACCTAATGGCTCACCAGCGGGTTCACACTGGGGAGAAACCGTTCACCTGCTCAGACTGTGGGAAGAGTTTCACTAATTCATCCACCCTACGGAGCCATCAGCGAGTTCACACTGGGGAGAAGCCATTCACCTGCTCAGTCTGTGGGAAGAGATTCACTCAGTCATCCAACCTACAGAGTCATCAGCGAGTTCACACTGGGGAGAAGCCGTTCACCTGCTCAGAATGTGGGAAGGGATTTACTCAGTCATCCAACCTACAGAGTCATCAGCGAATTCACACTGGGGAGAAGCCGTTTACCTGCTCAGAATGTGGGAAGAGATTCGCTAAGTTATCCAGCCTACAGATTCATCAGCGAGTTCACACTGGGGAGAAGCCGTTCACCTGCTCAGTCTGTGGGAAGGGATTCACTAATTCATCTACCCTACAGAGTCATCAGCGAGTTCACACTGGGGAGAAGCCGTTCACGTGCTTAGACTGTGGGAAGAGATTCACTCAGTCATCCAGCCTACAGAGTCATCAACGTGTTCACACTGGGGAGAAACCATTCACCTGCTTAGAATGTGGGAAAGGATTCAGTCAGTCATCCAGACTACTGGCACACCAGTCAGTTCACAGTGGGGAGTGGCCGTTCACCTGCTCAGACTGTGGGAAGGGATTCACTTGCTCATCTAATCTAATGGCTCACCAGCGAGTTCACACTGGAGGGATGCTG
Organism: Mobula hypostoma; assembly: GCF_963921235.1. Lineage (NCBI taxonomy): Eukaryota > Metazoa > Chordata > Chondrichthyes > Myliobatiformes > Myliobatidae > Mobula > Mobula hypostoma. The sequence continues at coordinate 402,873 of NW_026948208.1, forward strand.
TTCTCCTGCTCAGTCTCTGAGAAGAGATTCACTCAGTCATCCAACCTAGTGACACATCAGCAAGGTCACACTGGGGAGAGGCCGTTCACCTGCTCAGTCTGTGGGAAGAGATTCACTCAATCATCCACCCTACAGAGTCATCAGCGAGTTCACACTGGGGAGAGGCCGTTCACCTGCTCAATCTGTGGAAAGAGATTCACTCACTCATCCACCCTACAGAATCATCAGCGAGTTCACACTGGGGAGAAGCCATTCACCTGCTTAGTCTGTGGGAAAAGATTCACCCAATCATCCACCCTACAGAATCATCAGCGAGTTCACACTGGGGAGAAGCCGTTCACCTGCTCAGTCTGTGGGAAGAGATTCACTCAGTCATCCAACCTACAGAGTCATCAGCGAGTTCACACTGGGGAGAAGCCATTCACCAGCTCGGAATGTGGGAAAGGATTCACTCAGTCATCCCACCTACTGGCACACCAGTCAGTTCACAATGGGGAATGGCCATTGTTATGAATCCCCAGATTTCGTTTGCTGTGGACTGTCATTTTGAGAGAGAGAGAGAGAGAGAGAGATTAAGAATGGAAATCAGTCTGACTTGCAGCTTGTTTACATCGCTCACAGCTTGTTTAGTTTTAACCACGGACACAGATACTCAGTCAGACGGAGGTGAAGGAGGATAAATGGAAGGTTCAAAACAAGGGAACTCGTGGCCAAAGGTCACTGTTTCGAACTTTCCTCTGCCCACAAGGGTGGGTTAATTATCGATTCAGCATACATTGAATGTGTGGTTGTCACCTCGTCTGATCCATTGGAGTGGATCTGATTTGGGGTATCCTGTGAAGACCACTTATGTGTTAACCCTTGCCTGGGTGTGGTGTGGAAATTCAGTTGAAGACGATACCCCTTGTGACAAGTCACTTCTGGTGATAATTTGTATGTGGATTTGGAACAACGACGGATGAAATCTACAGCGACTGTTCTCTCGTTTTACCACCATGGGTGCTGTGGAATTCAACGTTATTGCTTTCTCTCGACATTTACCCTGGATTACAAATATCTCTCTCTCCTCAACTATTCTGTGGTTGAACTGAACTTTCATAGTTCACCATCTCAAGACTCCAAGCCTTGTTTCCCCTGAGCTCAATAGTTTGGGAGTTATATTTACCCACATTTATACACATAACACTGTTAATTTTTGTTTATCTTGCTTAAGTTACTATATTGTTAGTAAGTACTAATAAAGATCGTGGATGTAACATCAAAAACAGACTCTAGGTGTAGTCTATTGCTGCTGACTCATTTCTAAAGTGTTACGGGGACAAAATTGGGACCTGCATCCGATATAGGAAAAGATTTGGAGGCGTATTGATTAATTATCGATTTCATTGGAGAAATCCCTTTTGATTTATTTGTGTGTGGAAAATCAGCAGCAATGGATGTTGATGGATTTCTGGAAGCGCCAACCTCTAAGGCACTGAAGGACACCAGAAGGATTGAGTTGTTGAGTATTGTTAAATGGTTAAAACTTGCTAAGGTGAAATCGACAATGAGGAGGTCACAGATGCAGAGGATAATAGCTGAACATTATGTATCTGAGGGTGTGTTTAAAGTGGAGGAGTTGGAGGTGTTTCCTGAAAGTCAACCTAGTGAGCTTGGCCTCCCGTACAAGTTAGAAAAATTGAAGATGGAGGCTGTGGAAAGGCAGAGGCAGGTTGAGGCTGGAGAGGCAGGAAAATAGAGAGAAGAGGCAGAAAAACAGGGAGGAAGCAGAAAGACAGAGGCTGTTCGAGCTGGAAAAGATAGAGAGATTGCAGCAAAGGGTTCTAACGTTAGACTCTGGTGATAAGTTTGAGGGCAGTCGGGAAGTTAAATTGGTACCTCCATTTGACGATGCAGAGGTTGATAAATACTTTCAGCATTTTGATAAGGTTGCTCAGAGTTTAAAGTGCCCAAAAGAGGGTTGGTCTATTCTCTTACAAAGTGTAATTAAGGGGAAGGCTCAGCAAGCCTATTTTGCTTTGACAGTTGATGAAGCAGCTGATTATGACATGGTGAAACAGGCTGTGCTCAAAGCTTACGAGTTGGTCCCAGAAGCATACAGGCAAAAGTTTAGAAATTCGAGGAAACCTGTGGACCAGATTTATATGGAATTTGCTTATGAGAAGTTTGTGTGTTTTGACCACTGGTGCACATATAAAAATGTAAATGATGATTTTAACAGCTTGAAAGAGTTGGTTTTAATTGAAGAATTCAAAAGGTGCGTCCCCGGTGACATAAAGATGTATTTAGATGAAAAGGATGCTGCCACTTTGCAGGAGTCTGCTAGATTAGCAGATGAGTTTGCTTTAACCCACAAGGTTATGTTTACCCTGAGTAAGAGTTTCCAAAAGAGTAGCAGGGATAACCAGGGTAAACCAGAAATTAAAGCTGGGACTCGTGACAAGAGTAAGGATGAAGAGAAGCAGTTGAAGGAGAAATATTCTGGTCTCTCTTGTTACTATTGTAAGAAAGCTGGTCATATGGTGGCTAATCGTTCTGTCCTGAAGAAGAAAAAGGAAAAGGAGACAGTCCCAAATGCCTGTGATCAGTATGTTGAAGCACCTATAAACCCAAAGGTTCTGAACATTCTGTTGCGGCTCAGTTAAGGACTGAGAGGTCGGACTGAGTTAAGGGATTTGATCATTTTATGTCAGATGGGTTTGTATTAGTAATGGAAGGGTTAACCCCGGTACCAGTGAAAATTCTTCGATATACTGGGGCTTCTCAATCACTTATATTAGACAGCGTTCTAAAGTTTGGTGATGAGACTGAGATAGGTGAGGTAAATCTTATTAAAGGCATTGGGGGCAGCATTGTTTCTGTTCCATTGCACAAGGTAACTTTACAGTCAGGGTTGGTTTCGGGACCTGTTAAGATCGGATTATGCTCCAGTTTACAGGTGGAAGATGTTACTTTGCTGTTAGGGAAGGACCTGGCAGATGGTAAAGTTGTTCCTGCAGTGCAGTTGACAACTAAGCCAACCACTGGCGACCCACAGATGGATTTTAACATTTATCGCAGTAACTCGAAGTATGGCTAAAAATTCTGCCGATGCAGACGGTTCTGTGCAGCATGATTCTGATACCCAAGATAGCCAAAATCAGGTTGACCAGGATTCAGGTTATGATGACTTCTCAGGGACTTTTTAGCTTTCATTGTTTCAACAGGATTCAAGTAGTAAGTCTGATGAGAAAGATTTATCCCTGTCAAGGAAGGAGTTTATAGCAGAACAGAACTGAGACCCTGAGATTGAAGCTTTATAAGAAACAGCTCTCTCAGATGATGAGATTAAGAAAATGGCAGTAGGGTATTATCTCAAGGATGGAGTGTTAATGGGGAAGTGCAGGCCACCTGCTATACCTGCGAGTGAGGAATGGGCCGTTGTTCACCAAGTTGTAGTTCCTAAATTTCATAGGACAGAAATTTTAACGATTTGGCTCATTGTCTCCAATCACAGTTGTTGCGGTCTGCGTCGCCGCCATGTGTGAGTTACTTTTTAGAGGAGGTGCACGTCACCCTACGGCGTAGGGTACGGCGTGGGTACGGCGTAGGGTACAGCGTGGGTACGGTGTAGGGTACAGCGTGGGTACGGCGTAGGGTACGTAGTGCCTATGGTGTACACTTGACGCACAAGTATAAATCAGGCTTAAGAGAGTTGGTACAGGAGTCACTGGGCTTTAGTCCATCTGAACTTGTATTTGGTCATGGAGTGAGGGGACCTTTGACCTTGTTAAAGGAACAGTGGATTGATGGGGATGTATATGCTAACTTGTTAGACTATGTTTTGAAGTTCAAAAACAAACTGCACCAAGCCTGTCGTCTAGCGAGACAAAACTTAAAGATTTCTCAAAACAGAATGAAGTGTTGGTTTGATAAGCGGACCAAAACAAAAGAAAATACTCGGTGGGGGATAATGTGCTTGCCTTATCTCCAATGTTGACGAATCCACTTCAAACGAAATTCAATGGACTGTATGAAATAGTCTCTCAAATTAATGATGTAAATTATGTTATTAAAACACACGACCAACGTAAACTAACACAGATGATACACATCAGTATGATAAAGCCTTATTCTGACAAGCAGGCACCATCGGTGAGTGTTGTCAAACATATCAATCTGGCAACCCTGAGAATGAAACAATTGACTCGTCTGAAACTTTACGCAAGCCAAACATGGTCCCGGTTAGGCTAATGAACTTGGTTGTTCTTGAAAACATTGACAACACATTGGCTCATCTGCAGCCAAAGCAACAAAACGATTAAACAACACCCATATCGCATGAACGTAGAAAAGTGTAAATTGGCTGAGCAAGAAATTGAATATATGCTGAAAATGGTATTATTAGGCCTTCAACATCAAATTGGAGGTCACCCTGTGTTATTGTGCCCAAACCTGATGGTAGTGTTAGATTTTGCACTGATTATAGGAAGGTAAATGCAGTAACAAAAACAGATGCCTATCATATCCCTAGGGTGGATGATTGCATCGATAAGGTTGGAAAAGGTAATTTCTTACAAAGATTGATCTGTTGAAAGGGTATTGGTGTGATCCATTGACGGACTGAGGTAGAGAAATTTCTGCATTTGTGACACCTTCTGGGTTGTATGAATACAATGTTTCGCCGTTTGGAATAAAATATGCTCCAGGAACATTCCAAAGAATGATTGATTCTGTAATTCAAGGGTTAGGACACACAGATGCCTATATTGATGACTTAGTCACAGGGAGTGACACTTGGGAAGAGCATATCTCTGCAGTAGAAAAGCTGTTTGACAGGCTTTCCAGGGCCAACCTTACAGTTGACTTAGCTAAGAGTGAATTTGGCCATGCCTCTGTGATCTATCTTGGCTGTGTTGTAGGTCAAGGCAAGTTGGCTCCTGTGCAGGCAAAATCCAGGCAATTTCTGAAGTTCCTATTCCGACTGTGTGACGAAGGCCCGTCACTGATTACAGACGTCTCATGGTACACTCGGTAAAGCACTCAAAGGGTCATCCACACACATTATTCCCCTCTGTTATTGTGGTGAGTGCACGCATCTCAATAAATCAACAGTCACAATTTTACACTCATCCCCAGCAGTAATAGGTATCAAAAAAAGAAACACACTATGTCACAGTTTTATTATCTCAGGTAAATTTATTCATATTCATCTTTCCAATAAGTGTTTTGACGAAGTGTCATGATAATCTGACGTCTCTCTCCTCCACAGTCACTGGGTCTGAAACAGAGCTGCTGCATAGAGCTGTCTTATATAGAGGCAGCAGCAACCTGCACAGGTGTGCCGATGGTGGAGGATACCATCTTTACCTGGGACAAGGGTTATGTTACCTAATTACTCATCTTGTGGTAAAGTTTTGGGGTTTATACAAGTTATTTAACCGGGAAATGGTGAATCCTTTGATGAAGTATATGTGTTTATTGTGAGAACTGGTGGTAAGAGTTTCAGATTGTGTGAAATGGAAGATAATTGAGTTAATTAGCTTTTGATTAGTCCAGGGGGATTGGCTTAGCCGTTATAAGCCTCGGGTTACCAAGGCTTTGGGTTGGTTTTTTTTGTTTAGTCTGAGGGTGGCTGTTAACCAGACAGGTGACAATTGCAAGCTGTGTATATATATATATATGTTTTTTTTAATTTCTTGTTTTGATGTGGACCTCCAAGTTTTTGATTTTCCACTATTTTTGTAAATAAAAGCACCTCAATTTATTTTTGCCACTGAAGCCATCTTGTTATTTTTCTTAGACAGACGACCCACAGTTTTTGTGACAGACTGGTAAGAAGGCTCTTGAAGGTTTCTGGGAATAGTTGGATATTATCGTAAGTTCTGGAAGAACTTTGCTGATACCGCTCTTCCTCTGACTAATCTCCTGAAGAAGGGTGAAAAGTTTGTTTGGACCGAGCCTTGTCAGGAAGCATTTGATCAATTGAAAGTTATTATTTGGGATTAGGCCAATCAATTAGTGTCATCAGCAAATTTAATTAACAGATTGGAGCTGTGGGTGGCGACACAGTCATGGGTGCACAGAGAGTAAAGGAGGGGGCCAAGGAGACAACCCTGTGGGGTGTGTGTGCTGAGGGTCAGAGAGACAGAGGTGAGGGAGCCCACTCTTACCACCTGCCAGCCATCTGACAGGAAGTCCGGGATCCAGCTGCACAAGGCAGGGTGAAGGCCGAGGTCTCTGAGCTTCTTGTCGATACTTCATGCCTTCGTATGGCTAAAGCTCTGCCCATGACTGCAAGGAACTGCAGAGAACTTTGGTCTCATCTGGAAACATCATAGAAACAAGCCTCCCCACTATGGACTCTTCCTACACTTCCCCTGCCTCGGGAAAGCAGGTCGTGCACACAAAGATGCCCACAACTTTGGACATTATTGCTGCAAACCCAATCCCCCATCGGGGAAGAGATACAAAACCCTTAAAGAGCGTACCACCAGGCTCATGGACAGCTTCCTGTCTGCGGTTGTAAGCCAAATTAATGGTCTCCGGTCCAATAAAATGGACTCGACCTCACAATGTAACTCGACGTGACCCTGCCCCATATGTCTATCTGCACTGCACTTTCTCTGCAGCCATAATGCTTTGTTACAGTTATTGTTTTGTCGTATATCAGCTCAATGTACTGTTGTAATGTATCGATCTGTGTGGATGGTAGGTCGGGCAAGATTTTCACTGTAGCTCAGTACGTGATAAGGATAAACAAATTCCCCATTTTAATTGTGTGGAAATATTAGACAGACTGAGCTTCTGCTTTGGAACCACAGAAGGAAACTTAACTGTTGTCATTTCTGAGGAACACAAATAAATAGAAAAGGCTTCAGTCTCGCATTACGATCTGCGGTAACTGGGATCAGGTGACCGGTGGTGGGTCTCCCAAACCAATTATCAGAATCAGGTTTAATAACACCGGCAGATGTCATGTAATTTGTTGTCTCTGCGGCAGCAATAGAACCTAACGCATAACAATAGATTTTAACCATTGTGATTTAAAATAAGAATATACACATTAAATAGTTAAATTATATAAGTAGTACAAAATTAAAAAATGTAATAAACTATTTTAAATGTGTGGAACTATTTGACTGAATGGGTTGTTGCTTTTGAAATTCTGGAGTGAAGCTTAACTAAACGGTACTAAAGTATAACTAAACTTATGTGAAGCTCAGAAAATATAAAAGGCTAAATTCTCACATAAATGGGTCGGACACCCAAAAACATTGGCTGCACTTCAGCAGGTACAAACAGTGGAATGAGACCTAGTCCTGGGCCTCAGCCCAGTGGTTATGATCTGAGGCCTGGGACGAGGTGAGAGTAAGCATTCGGCACGGACTAGAAGGGCCGAGATGGCCTGTTTCCGTGCTGTAATTGTTATGTGGTTATATGGAAACATGCTGAAAATATTGCAGAAAAAAATCATTGTCCACCCACAACGAGAGGATGTGACAGATCCGGATCTCAGTGCCTTGTCTGAACGGGTGAAAGATGAAGCTACACGTACACGTAGAGCAGTGACCGGCAGATGCTGCAGATCTGTGGAAAAACGTGAACAGGAAACAGGATCACCTGACGGGTGGAGGGTCTCCCATCTGATCCGCTGACTCTGCTCCTCGCCCCTCACACGCTGCCCGACCCATCTGCTGCATTTCCCACATTATTCCATATTTACACAAGATACATTTTTACTTTTTCTTCCAGATCGTCCCTGTCCCTTTCCCTCCACCCCCAGGTCACAGAGTCACAGGCTCGATTCCCATCCCGGTCCAACAGACAATTCAGACCCAAACTGGAAATGTGCAGGTTTCATTTAAATCAGTCTATGTTTATAAACACTAATTTCTATTCACATTCCTCCGGCCTCACTGAACAGGAACACTGAAACATCAAGTGAGAAACAGCATGAGGTGGCCATTCAGCCCCTCTAACCATCAACAAGATGACGGCTGCTCTCCCATCTCAGCCACATGATTCTGCCCAATTCTCATTTACTCGATCCCTCCGGTCTCCAGACATCTGCCGACCTCTGTTTTATGTGAGGACGATCACTGAGTCTTCGCCGGCCTCTGTGGTGGGGATTTACAGACATTCACTACCCTCAGAGTAGAGACATTTCCCCTCATCTCAGTCCCGGACAGTCCACCCCTTTTTTCAGAGACTGGGATCCCTGGTTCAACCGGTAATGATGTTATGCATTTCAATGTGTTCACCTCTCAGTCCTCGATTCTCTAAATGAAAGGGTTATCACATTTGATCTTTCTTCATATGATGACCCCACCACTCCAGGGATCAGTCTGGTGAATCTTCATTGCACTCTCCATAACAAATACTCTCTAACCTCTTTGTTAATCCTCTATGGAATTAATTTCCATCTTCTGCAGCCCCGTGTTGCCCCAACCACTCACCTCCCACCCCCGTCACTATTTCCACCTTCCCACCTCCCCCTCACCTGGATCCACCTCTCACTCCCCAGCTCTTGCCCCATCCCCACCCCTCACCTCTTTTCTCTGACTATTTCCCGTCCACTCTCAGTCCAGAGGGAGGGTCTCGGCCCGAAATGTTGACGGTCCATTTCCCTCCACAGATGCTGCCCGACCCACTGAGTTCCTCCGGCAGTTTGTTCTTTGGTCTGTATGACCCGTGTTAGTGTGGGGAGCGGGATTTTACACCATATTCCAGGTACAGTCTCAACAAAACACAAATAATTGTCACTTTGCCCGGACCATTGGCCCCGCTTGCAGGGCAACAGTCTGCCGGTGTTTGCCCCCCAATGTGGTGAATCCCTCTGCTCGCCACCACCGTGGGCTCAGACATTTCCACAGATGAGCCCCTCCTGTCCCCACCGGGACAAACATCCTGTCCGCCCCCTCTCTCACCGTCTTCATCCTTTCAATAAAATCCCCCTCTCCCTCCCCGGGGAACCGGCATCAAACCAACGGGCCGAGCGGTCTCCTCCTACCTCTCAGCGACACATCAGACTCCGGCCGCAGGAGACGCTTCACAAACGCCCCAACTTCCCTCGGAGGGAAATGGAAATAAATCAGAAAGCGGACATTTACTTTGACGGTTGTCCCGCCGTGACGGAAAGTTCGGGAGACGGTGTCAGCGGGGGTAACGCCCTCTCGGTTGGTCCACCTTCGCTATTGGTTGGAAGCAGTGATTGACAACGCTTCGCACCAATGGGAATAGCGCAGCGCCTGACTCCTCTGTTGACAGCGGTGGGGGAGGGTCTGGTCACGTGATGAGTAGCCCAGCCGTTAAACCGACCAAGCTCGAGCTCACCAGCGCGCGGGGCACAAAAGGCCCCGGATGATCGGTTGAGGTAAGAAGGGATCTCCGGGTTGGGGGTCTCACCGGGCGGGCGTTTTCAACACCGACTTCGGGTAGTTGCTGTGAGCTCCGGACTCCGTGACCCGCAATCCCGGGACAGTCCTGCTCTCTTCCCTCTCTCTCAGCCCCACCATCCGTACACGGGCCCCGGGGAGCTTCCGGCTGATGAGGGAATGGGAACCGATGGATCTCTCAGACAGAGCTGAGCTCCAGCTGTCTAAATGCAAGGATCGGGAACTCGGAGAAAGGGAACAAAATCTTTTACATCAGCTGTTGAGAAAATCACCTTTGTTCCGCCTCCAGTCACAAACAAGAGAAAATCTGCAGATGCTGGAAATCCAAGCAACACACACAAATTGCTGGAGGAACTCAGCATTAGTACTCTTTTCCATAGATGCTGCCTGGCCTGCTGAGTTCCTCCAGCATTTTGTGTCTGTTGCTTGTTCTACCTCCTCTTGTTCTGGACTTTTCTACCCGTGAGAACATGTTTTGTCCCACTCTCTCTGGGTACATAATGATATAAAACACCTTTGCCCTGGGCAACAAGTAGCTTTCACATCACAAATGTGCCAGACTCCAATGAGACAGACTACTGCCCTTCCCTTCATATTCATTGGCATTGCCATCACTGAGTTCACCACCATCAGTCACCTGGGGGAGGGTTCAGGGGAAATATTTATGTACAATACAGAAACTGGTGTTACCTGTGTGTATTGTGGCGAAGCAAAAGTTGCTGGAGAATTTACAAGTGAGAAGAAGTGGAGTGATATTTGAGAATCTGACTTTTTATAGCATCATTTAGCAAGTAAATCAGATATGGATGGTGTGCAGATGCTCCAGTGAGAAAATCCTTCATTACTTGCTGCAGACCTGTTACATAGGTTGTGTGACAGTGCAGATCAAAATTATTATTGACAGTGATTTGCTAGCTGTTAAAATGAGCACCTCTATATATAAAATTCAGTGTGCACATGTTGTGTCGCCACTTTCAGGAGTTGGGGCTGGAAATGGATGAATTCCGTATCATCCGGGAGTCGGAGGGGGTGAGATAAAGAGAGATGAGTTACACCCAAGGTGCAGGACGCAGGAAACTGGGTGAGAGTCTGGAAGGGGAATGAGGTTAAATAGCCATCGCAGAGTACTCTTGTGGCCATCCCCCACAACAACAGGTAGGTCATAGATAGGGTGTAGAGGAGATTTACAAGGACTTTGCCTCGACAGGGGAGCATGCCTTATGAGAATAGGTTGAGTGAACTCGGCCTTTTTTCCTTGTAGTGACGGAGGATGAGAGGTGACCTGATAGAGGTGTACGAGATAATGAGAGGCATTGATCATGTGAATAGTCTGAGGCTTTTTCCCAGGGCTGAAATGGCTAGCAAGAGAGGGCATAGGTTTAAGGTGCTTGGAAGTAAATACAGAGGAGATGTCAGGGATAAGTTATTCATGCAGAGAGTGGTGAGTGCGTGGAATGGGCTGCCGGCGGCAGTGGAGGAGGTGGAAACAATAACATATTTTAAGAGACCCCTGGATGGGTACATGGAGCTTAGAAAAGTAGAGGGCTATGGGTAAGCCTAGGTAGTTCTAAGGTAGGGACATGTTTGGCACAGCTTTGTGGGCCGAAGAGCCTGTTTTGTGCTATAGGTTTTTAATGTTCTATGCATTCTACCACTTTAGAAACTGTTGCGGGGGGGTGGGGGAGATTATGTGACAGAGGAAAGTCAAAGGGGTGATAGGGGATTTGCTAGTTAGGGGAACAGAACTAGAAGGGGACTGATATCCTAGTGTTAAGGCTTGCTTGTGCTAGTGTGGTGGGTTGGCGGGGGAGGGGGGCGCTGTTAAACTAAAGTTGTAGAGGGGATGGGAGCCAGAATGCCAGATAATAGAGAGGGTGAATTGAATTGAATTTCTTACTTACATCCTTCACATGCATGAGGAGTAAAAATCTTTACATTACATCTCCGTCTAAATGTGCAGTTTATAGTCATTTATAATAGAACAGGACAGTCAGTAGAACATAGAAACACAGTTGTATCAGCATGAATTAAGCAGTGTGATGGCCTAATGGAAGAAGCTTGTTGGTCCTGGCTTTTACGCTGAGGTACCGTTTCCCGGATGGTAGCAGCTTGGAACAGTTTGTGGTTCCGGTGAGTAGGGTCCCCAATGGTCCTCCGGGCCCCTTTTACACACCTGTCCCTGTAAACGTCCTGAATCATGGGCAGTTCACAACTACAGATGTGCTGGACTGTCCGCACCACCCTCTGCAAAGTCTGCAATTAAGGGAAGTACAGTTCCCATACCAGGCACTGATGCAGCCAGTCAGGATGCTCTCAATTGTGACCATGTAGAAAGTTCTTAGGATTTGAGACCAATACCAAACTTCTTCAACCATCTGACGTGAAGGAGGCACTGTTGTGCTTTTTTCACCACACAGCTGGTATGTACAGACCACATGAGATCCTCAGTGATGTGTATGCTGAGGAACTTAAAGCTGTTCACCCTCTCAACCCCAGATCCATTGGTGTAAATAGGGGTTAGCCTGTCTCCATTCCTCCTGTAGTCCATAATCAGCTCCTTTGTTTTTGTGGCAATGAGGGAGACGTTGTTTTCTTGACACCAGGCAAATGCTGTTCAGACCTCAGGGCATGAAATTGTGATCTTGTTGCCATGACTGGGACTTGTTTGCACCCAACAATCTGAGGAATTTGGAGGAACAAATTAGCAAGAGAGATCGCAGACTACGCCAATGCTTGATATACTAAGCGATTTTAAATTTCCATAGATTGACGTGACTCCCGTATGTAAAAGGACTAGATGGGGTAGAGTTTGTCAAATGTGCCATTAATCAGCACGTAGAATTCCCAGCATAGAAATGTGCAATAAACTATTAGAAAATAATCCAGGGCTAGTGACAGAATATTAGTGTATGGGAACACTTTGCATCTCCTGATCATATTGCCATGAGATTCCAAGTTAACATGGAAAAAGAAAGGACTGAACCATGGGTCGAGATTCTGAATTGGAGAAAGGTCAATTCTGATGGTATCAGAATGGATCTGACAAGTGTGGATTGGGACAGGATCTTTTTGGCAAAGGAGTACTTGGTAAGTGGGAGTTCTTCAGAAGTGAAGTTTTGAGGGTGTAGAGTTTGTATGTGCCTGTCAAAATAAAAGTTGAAAGGTAATTGATGCAGGGAACCTTGGTTTTCAAGAGATATCAAGGCCCCGGATATTTTGTTCCTCTAAATGCCTCAGACTATTGGGTGCTACCAAGACTCATTAATGACTACAATATCATAATTCCATGCCCTGAGCTCATCTGACATTTTTTTTTTTAGTTGTCTTCTGTTGCTTTCTAAAAGCTTCTAATAGTTTTTGCTCTTTTGTTTGCCCTCTCTTTGGTTTTTATATTGGCTTATGCTTCTCATTTCAGCCACGGTTGTGTCCTCCTGCCTTTCCAATGCTTACACTTCTTTGGGATGTATCGATCGCTCAGCTCCTGAATCGCTCCCAGAAACTCCAGCCACTGCTGCTCTGTCGTCATTCCAACCAGTTTCCCCTTCCAGTCAAATTTGGCCAGCTTCTCTGTCATAGAAACATGGAGAAGTTCAGTACAGAAACATGCCCACTCTGGAAGACCAGAATGGTAATCTATATGAGGAGACAAAATAGGTGGGGAGACATTATTTTTTCATCTGCATTTACTCAGGAGATGGACGCAGTCTACAGCAGTGAGGCAAAGCAGCATCAACTTCATGGACCCTGAACAGATTACAGAGGTGGAGGTGTTTGCTGTCTTAAGGCAAATTAGCGTGGATAAATCCCCAGGGCCTGACAAGTTGTTCCCTGGGACCCTGCGGCAGACAAGTGCAGAAATTGTCGGGGCCCAAGCACAGATATTTAGATCACCCTTGGTGACAGGTGAGGTACTGGAGGATTGGAGGACAGCCGGTGTTGTTCCGCTGTTTAAGAAAGGCTCTTAAAAATAAACTAGGAAATCATACATTGGTGAGCTTGACATCGGCAGTGGGAAAGTTATTGGAATGTGTTTGCAGGAGCCAGATATATAAGTATTTGGATAGATGTGGATTGATTGAGGATAGGCAGCATGGCTTGGTGCATAGTAGGTCATGTCTAACCAATCTTGTAGAATTTCTGGAGGAAGTTGTCAGGAAAGTGGATGAAGGCAAGGCAGTGGATGTTGTCTACATGGACTTTATCAAGGCACTTGACAAAGCCTCATATGGGAGGTTGGTCAAGAAGGTTCAGTCACTCAGCATTCAAGATGAGATAGTAAATTGGGTGAGACACTGTCTTTGGGAGAAGCCAGTGTGTGGCAGCAGATGGTTGCCTCTCTGACTGGAGGCCTGTGCCCAGTGGTTGCCACAGGGATCGGCGAGGGATCTGTTGTTGTTTGTCACCTATATCGGTAATCTGATGATAACATGGTTAGCTGGATCAGCAGATTTATGGATGACACCAAGAATGGGGTGTAGTGGACAGCGAGGAAGACTATCATGGCTTGCAGTGCGATCCGAACCAGATGGAAAAATGGGAGAAGAAATGCAAAATGGAATTCAGTGGAGACAAGTTTAAGGTATTGCACTTTGGTAGGACCTGGGTCTTACACAGTGAATAGTAGGGCACTGAGGATTGCTGTAGAAGGAACGGATCTGGGAATACATGTCCATAGTTCACCGAAAGTGGTGTCACAGTTAAATAGGGACGGAAAGCAGGATTTCAGTCCATTGGCCTTCGTGAACCAAAGTACTGACAACAATAGATGGATCGGTTGGGGTAAGAAGGGATCTCCGGGTTGCCAATCTCACCGGGTATTTGCTGTGAGCTCCGGACTCCGTGAGCCGCAATCCCGGGACAGTCCTGCTCTCTTCCCTCTCTCTCAGCCCCACCATCCGTACACGGGCCCCGGGGAGCTTCCGGCTGATGAGGGAATGGGAACCGATGGATCTCTCAGACAGAGCTGAGCTCCAGCTGTCTAAATGCAAGGATCGGGAACTCGGAGAAAGGGAACAAAATCGTTTCCATCAGCAGTTGAGGAAATCACCTTTGTTCTGCCTCCAGTCACAAACAAGAGAAAAACTACAGATGCTGGAAATCCAAGCAACACACACAAGTTGCTGGAGGAACTCAGCATTAGATTCAAGATTCAAGAAACTTTATTGTCATTCTAACCGTACATCAGCTCTGCAGGGCAGAATGAGACAGCGTTTCTCAGGGGCAGTGCAATCATAACATAACAAACGCAACACTGAATAATAAACATAACAATAAATACTAAAACACAACAGCCACGTATCAGTTAAAATCAGTTATAAATGTCCAGTGCAAGTTAAAAGTGTCCAAAGCAGAGTCAGGTAGAGCAGCTATTTAGCAGTCTGACTGCCTGTGGGAGGAAGCGTTTAGTAACCTTGTGGTTTTAGATTTGATGCTCCTGTAACATTTGCCTGATGGCAGAAGAACAAACAGCGCATGCAGAGGGTCTGAGGGGTCATTAATGATGTACCGTGTCTTCTGGAGGCATCGCCTCTGAAAGAGGTCTTGGACAGAAGGGAGGGAGACCCCAATAATCTTCTCTGCTCCCCTAACCACCCTCTGCAAGGCAGTACTCTTTTCCATAGATGCTGCCTGGCCGGCTGAGTTCCTGCAACATTAGCTGGATGACCTTCGACTCATAGGGGAGAATGAGGCAGTCATAGATGAGAGCTACAGGGAGGTAGTCACACCTAGGCTGTCAGAAGCAGGTCGTTGGGTGACAGTCAGAGGGGGGAAAGCAAAGGTGAGCAGACAGGTAGTGCAGAGCACCCTTGTAGCCATTCCCGTGAATAATAAGTTTACCGTCCTGGATACTGTTGGCGGGGACGACCGACCAGGTGTGAACCACAGTGGCAGGGCCTCCGGCACTGAGTCTGACCCTGTGGTGCAGAAGGGTGGGACGGAGAAGAGGAGAGCTGTCGTCATTGGAGACTCTATAGTCAGGGGAGCAGACAGGAGATTTTGTGGACGTGAGAAGGACACCCGCATGGTTTGTTGACTCCCGGGTGCCAGGGTCCGGGATGTCTCTGACCGGGTGCACGACATCCTGGTACGAGAGGGAAAGCAACCAGAAGTCGTGATACATGTTGGGACCAACGACATAGGCAGGAAGAGGGATGAGGTCCTGAAGTGTGAGTTTTGGGAATTAGGCAGAAGGCTGAAGAACAGGACCTCAAGGGTGACGTTCTCAGGATTGCTGCCAGTGCTACGTGACAGAGATGGTAAGAATTGGAGGAGATGGCAGTTGAATGCGTGGCTGAGGAGTTGGTGCAGGGAGCAGGGTTTTAGATTTTTAGATCATTGGGATCTCTTCTGGGGAAGGTGGGACCTGTACAGATTG
This sequence comes from Mobula hypostoma, assembly GCF_963921235.1. Taxonomy (NCBI): domain Eukaryota; kingdom Metazoa; phylum Chordata; class Chondrichthyes; order Myliobatiformes; family Myliobatidae; genus Mobula; species Mobula hypostoma. The sequence goes on from NW_026948208.1 coordinate 418,626, forward strand.
GATGGGTTGCACCTGAACTCGAGGGGAGCAATATCCTTGCAGGTAGGTTTGCTAGCATGGTTTGGGAGAGTTTAAACTAATTTGCAAGGGGGATGGGACCCAGAGCGATAGAGCAGTGAAAGAAGTACATGGAGTAAAGCCAGATCTAACATACAGAGAGACTTGAGGAAAGAGAAGCAGAATAAACGGTGTAAAGACAGTAAGGTAGAAGGGCTGAAATGTGTGTACCTCAATGCAAGAAGCATCAGGAACAAAGGTGATGAACTGAGAGCTTGGATACATACATGGAATTATGATGTAGTGGCCATTACAGAGACTTGGCTGGCACCAGGGCAGGAATGGATTCTCAATATTCCTGGATTTCAGTGCTTTAAAAGGGATAGAGAGGGCGGAAAATGGGGAGGAGGGGTGGCATTACTGGTCAGGGATACCATTACAGCTACAGAAAGGGTGGGTAATATAGCAGGATCCTCTTTTGAGTCAATATGGGTGGAAGTCAGGAACAGGAAGGGAGCAGTTACTCTACAGGGGGTATTCTATAGGCCCCCTGATAGCAGCAGAGATACAGAGGAGCAGATTGGGAGGCAGATTTTGGAAAGGTGCAAAAATAACAGGGTTGTTATCATGGGTGACTTTAACTTCCCGAATATTGATTGGCACCTGATTAGTTCCAAGGGTTTAGATGGGGCAGAATTTGTTAAGTGTGTCCAGGATGGATTCCTGTCACAGTATGTGGACAGGCCGACCAGGGGGAATGCCATACTAGATCTAGTACTAGGTAATGAACCGGGTCAGGTCACAGATCTCTCAGTGGGTGAGCATCTGGGGGACAGTGACCACCACTCCCTGGCCTTTATAATTATCATGGAAAAGGATAGAATCAAAGAGGACAAGAAAATTTTTAATTGGGGAAGGGCAAATTATGAGGCTATAAGGCTAGAACTTGCGGGTGTGAATTGGGATGATGTTTTTGCAGGGAAATGTACTATGGACATGTGGTCGATGTTTAGAGATCTCTTGCAGGATGTAAGGGATAAATTTGTCCTGATGAGGAAGATAAAGAATGGTAGGGTGAAGGAACCATGGGTGACAAGTGAGGTGGAAAATCTAGTCAGGAGGAAGAAGGCAGCATACATGAGGTTTAGGAAGCAAGGATCAGATGGGTCTATTGAGGAATATAGGGAAGCAAGAAAGGAGCTTAAGAAGGGGCTGAGAAGGGCAAGAAGGGGGCATGAGAAGGCCTTGGCGAGTAGGGTAAAGGAAAACCCCAAGGCATTCTTCAATTATGTGAAGAAAAAAAGGATGACAGGAGTGAAGGTAGGACCGATTAGAGATAAAGGTGGGAAGATGTGCCTGGAGGCTGTGGAACTGAGCGAGGTCCTTAGTGACTACTTCTCTTCGGTGTTCACCAATGAGAGGGAACTTGATGATGGTGAGGACAATATGAGTGAGGTTGATGTTCTGGAGCATGTTGATATTAAGGGAGAGGAGGTGTTGGAGTTGTTAAAATACATTAGGACAGATAAGTCCCCAGGGCCTGACAGAATATTCCCCAGGCTGCTCCACGAGGCGAGAGAAGAGATTGCTGAGCCTCTGGCTAGGATCTTTATGTCCTCGTTGTCCACGGGAATGGTACCGGATGATTGGAGGGAGGCGAATGTTGTTCCCTTGTTCAAAAAAGGTAGTAGGGATAGTCCGGGTAATTATGGACCAGTGAGCCTTATGTCTGTGGTGGGAAAGCTGTTGGAAAAGATTCTTCGAGATAGGATCTATAGGCATTTAGAGAATCATGGTCTGATCAGGGACAGTCAGCATGGCTTTGTGAAGGGGAGATCATGTCTAACAATCCTAATAGAGTTCTTTGAGGAGGTGACCAGGCATATAGATGAGGGTAGTGCAGTGGATGTGATCTATATGGATTTTAGTAAGGCATTTGACAAGGTTCCACACGGTAGGCTTATTCAGAAAGTTAGAAGGCATGGGATCCAGGGAAGTTTGGCCAGGTGAATTCAGAATTGGCTTGCCTGCAGAAGGCAGAGGGTGGTGGTGGAGGGAGTACATTCAGATTGGAGGATTGTGACTAGTGGTGTCCCACAAGGATCAGTTCTGGGACCCCTACTTTTTGTGATTTTTATTAACGACCTGGATGTTGGGGTGGAAGGGTGGGTTGGCAAGTTTGCAGACGACACAAAGGTTGGTGGTGTTGTAGATAGTGTAGAGGATTGTCAAAGATTGCAGAGAGACATTCATAGGATGCAGAAGTGGGCTGAGAAGTGGCAGATGGAGTTCAACCCGGAGAAGTGTGAGGTGGTACACTTTGGAAGGACAAACTCCAAGGCAGGGTACAAAGTAAATGGCAGGATACTTGGTAGTGTGGAGGAGCAGAGGGATCTCTGGGTACATGTCCACAGATCCCTGAAAGTTGCCTCACAGGTGGATAGGGTAGTTAAGAATGCTTATGGGGTGTTTAGCTTTCATAAGTTGAGGGATAGAGTTTAAGAGTCACAATGTAATGATGCAGCTCTATAAAACTCTTGTTTGGCCACACTTGGAATATTGTGTCCAGTTCTGGTCACCTCACTATAGGAAGGATGTGGAAGCATTGGAAAGGGTACAGAGGAGATTTACCAGGATGCTGCCTGGTTTAGAATGTATGCATTATGATCAGAGATTAAGGGAGCTAGGACTTTACTCTTTGGAGAGGAGGAGGATGAGAGGAGACATGATAGGGGTGTACAAGATAATAAGAGGAATAGATAGAGTGGATAACCAGCGCCTCTTCCCCAGGGCACCACTGCTCAATACAAGAGGACATAGCTTTAAGGTAAGGGGTGGGAAGTTCAAGGGGGATATTAGAGGAAGGTTTTTGACTCCGAGAGTGGTTAGTGCGTGGAATGCACTGCCTGAGTCAGTGGTGGAGGCAGATACACTAGTGAAGTTTAAGAGACTACTAGACAGGTATATGGAGGAATCTAAGGTGGGGGCTTATATGGGAGGCAGAGTTTGAGAGTCGGCACAACATTGTGGGCCGAAGGGCCTGTACTGTGCTGTACTATTCTATGTTCCATGTTCTATGTTTTGTGTGTGTTGCTGGTTCCACCTCCTACTGTTCTGGACTTTTCTACCCGTGAGAACATGTTTTGACCCATTCTCTCTGGGTACATAATGATATCAAACATATTTGCCCTGGGCAACAAGTAGCTTTCACATCACAAATGTGCCAGACTCCAATGAGACAGACTACTGCCCTTCCCTTCATATTCACTGGCATTGCCATCAGTGAGTTCACCACCATCAGTCACCTGGGGGAGGATTCAGGGGAAATATTTATGTACAATACAGAAACTGGTGTTAACTGTGTGTATTGTGGCGATGCAAAGGTTGCTGGAGAATTTGCAAGTGGGAAGAAGTGGAGTGATATTTGGAAATCTGACTTTTTTAAGTGTGGTTTAGCAAGCAAACCACATATGGACGGTGTGCAAAAGCTCTGGCGAGAAAATTCTTCATTACCCATAACAGGCCTGCAACATAGGTTGTGTGAGAGTGCAGGTGAACTTAAACAAACCCAGAGGAGATCAAAGTTCTTATTGACAGTGATTTGATAGCTGTTAAAATGAATACCTCTCTATATAAAATTCACTGTGCACATGTGGGTAAAAAATGCATAATACAAGCTTTATGTGCACACTGGTCATTACAAATTTGAGGAGAGATTGGTGGGAAGATATGGACACCTCCAGTGTCCCTGATGTCCTCATGTACAAGATGTGCATCCAGCTGCAGCTTGTAACCCTGCACTTTAAGGAGTTGGAACTTGAAATGGATGAATTCCGGATCTTATGGGAGTTGGAGGGGGTGATAGATATGACATCAAGAGAGATGAGTTACACCCAAGGTGCGGGACACAGGAAACTGGGTGAGAGTCAAGAAGGGGAATGAGGTTAAATAGCCATCACAGAGTACTCTTGTGTCCATCCCGCACAACATCAGGTGGGCCACTTTAGAAACTTTTGAGATTACCTGGCAGAGAAAAATCAAAGGGGTGATAGGGGATTTGTTAGTTAGGGGAACAGAACAAGAGGGGACTAATATCCCAGTGGTGAGGCTCGCTAGTGCTAGTGTGGGGAGAGGGTGATGTGGTTAAAATAAGTTGTAGGGGAATGGGAGCCAGAATGACAGAACAGATAGTGGGGAGGGTGAATTGAATTGAATTGACTTTATTACATGCATCCTTCATATACATGAGGAGTAGAAATCTTTACGTTACATCTCCATCTAAATGTGCAAAGTGTAATTCATAGTAATTTATAACAGATAGTTTATACATAGGACAGTCAATATAACATAGCTATGCAATTGTATCAGCATGAATTAATCAGTCTGATGGCCTGGTGGAAGATGATGTCCCGGAGCCTGTTGGCCTTTTTGCTGTGGTACCGTTTCCTGGATGGTAGCAGCAGGAACAGTTTGTGATTCTGGTGAATTGGGTCCCCAATATCCTTTGGGCCCCTTTTACACACCTGTCTCTGTAAATGTCCTGAATAGTGGGAAGTTCACATCTACAGATGCGCTGGGCTGTCCACACCACTCTCTGCAGGGTCCTGTGATTAAGGGAAGTACAGTTCCCATACCAGGCAGTGATGCAGCCGGACAGGATGCTCTCAATTGTGTGTCCCTGTAGAAAGACCTTTTGATTTTGGGCCCCATCCCCAACTTCTTCAACCATCTGAGGTGAAAGAGGTGCTGCTGTGCTCTTTTCACAACACAGCCGGTATGTACAGACCATGTACATGAAAGATGGCAAATGGGGTTTAATGCTGGTAAGTGTGAGGTGCTACATTTTAGTAGGACTAATCAAAATAGGACATACATGGTAAATGGTAGGGCACTGAAGAATGCAGTAGAACAGAGGGATCTGGGAGTAATGGTGCATCATTCCCTGAAGGTGGAGTCTCATGTGGATAGGGTGGTGAAGAAAGCTTTTGGTATGCTGGCCTCTATAAATCAGAGCATTGAGTATAGGAGTTGGGATGTAATGTTAAAATTGTACAAGACATTGGTAAGGCCAAATTTGGAGTATTGTGTACAGTTCTGGTCACCGAATAATAGGAAAGATGTCAACAAAATAGAGAGAATACAGAGATTTACTAGAATGCTACCTGGGTTTCAGCACCTCAGTTACAGAGAAAGGTTGAACAAGTTGGGTCTTTAATTTTGGAGCGTAGAAGGTTGAGGGGGGACTTGACAGAGGTATTTAAAATTATGAGGGGGATAGATAGAGTTGACGTGTATAGGCTTTTTCCATTGAGAGTAGGTGAGATTCAAACAAGAGGACATGAGTTGAGTGTTAGGGGGCAGAAGTTTAGGGGTAACATGACGGGAACTTCTTTACTCAGAGAGTGGTAGCTGTGTAGAATGAGTTTCCAGTAGAAGTGGTAGAGGCAGGCTCGATATTGTCATTTAAAGTAAAATTGGATAGCAAAATGGACAGGAAAGGAATGGAGGGTTGTGGGCTGAGTGCAGGTCGGTGGGACTAGGTGAGAGGAAGCATTCAGCACGGACGAGAAGGGCCGAGATGGTCTGTTTCCATGCTGTAATTGTTATATGGTTATATATGAGATACTTGGTGATGTTTATGCTGAGGAACTTAAAGCTGTTCACCTTCTTAAAACCAGATCCATTGATGTCAATAGGGGTTAGCCTGTCTCCATTCCTCCTGTAGTCCACAGGCAGCTTCTTTGTTTTTGTGACAATGAGGGAGAGTTTGTTTTCTTGACACCAGTCAGATGTTGTTCAGACCTCAGACAGAGTCAGCAATCAAATGGTTGAGCATGGTGCGATGAATGTGCTGAGCTGTGTATATCACAATGCAAGAAGTATCGTAGGAAAGCCAGATGAGCTCAGGACAGGAAATTATGAAGTTGTATCTATTGTTGGGACTTAGTTGCATCCAACAGTTTGAGGGATTTAGAGGAATAAATTTGTAGAGCGATTGCACCATGCCAAGATAGAAAGGTTGTTCCAGTAAGTGATTTTAACTTTCCATATATTGACTGGGACTCCCATACTGTAAAAGGACTAGATGGGGTAGAGTTTGTCAATGTGCCCTTAATCAGTAATTAGAATTCCTGATGTAGAAGTGTGCAATAAGCTGTCAGGAAATGATCCAGGGCTGGTGACAGAAATTAGTGATCATAATGCCATGAGATTCAAAGTAAATATGGAAAAAGAGAGGTCTGGACCACGGGTTGAGATTCTAAAGTGGAGAAAGGTCAATTTTGATGGTCTGAGAAAGGATCTGACAAGTGTGGTTTGGGACAGGCTGCTTTCTGGCAAAAGAGTACTTGGTAAGTGGGAGGCCTTCAGAAGTGAAATTTTGAGGATGTAGAGTTTGTATGTGCCTGCTGAAATAAAAGTTGAAAAGTTACAGGTGCAGGGAACCTTGGTTTTCAAGAGATATTGAGGCCGGGATATGTTGTTCCTCTAAATGCCTCAGACTGTTGGGTGCTACCAAGACTCATTAATGACTACAATATCACGATTCCACGCCCTGAGCTCATTTGACTTTATTTTAGTTGTCTGCTGTTGGTTTCTGAAAGCTTCCCAATAGTTTTTGGGTAAGTTATTGGAACGTATGTGCAGGAACCGGATATATACTGTAAGTATTTGGATAGGTGTGGACTGATAAAGGATAGACAGCATGGCTTTGTGCACGGTAGGTCATGTCTAACCAATCTTATAGAGTCTCTCGAGGAAGTTATCAGGAAAGTGGATGAAGGCAAGGCAGTGAATGTTGTCTACATGGACTTTAGCAAGGCACTTGACAAAGTCTCATATGGGAGGTTGGTCAAGAAGGTTCAGTCACTCCGCATTCAAGATGAGATAGTAAATTGGATGAGACACTGACTTTGGGAGAAGCCAGAGTGTGGTAGCACATGGTTGCCTCTCTGACTGGAGGCCTGTGACTAGTGGTGTGTCATAGGGATCAGTGCTGGATCTGTTGTTGTTTGTCATTTATATCAGTAATCTGGATGATAGTGTGGTTAACTGGATCAGCAAATTTGTGAATGACACCAAGATTGGTGGTGTAGTGGACAGCGAGGAAGACTATCATGACTTGCAGTGCGATCTGGACCAGCTGGGAAAATGGTTTGAGAAGCGGAAAATTGAATTTAATGTAGACAAGTGCGAGTTGTTGCACTTTGGTAGGACCTACCAAGGCAGGTTTTTCACAGTGACTGGTCGGGCATAGAGGACTGTTGTAGAAGAAAGGGACCTGGGAGTACAAGTCCTTAGTTCACAGAAAGTGGTGTCACAGTAAGATAGAGACGGAAAGCAGGATTTCAGTCCATTGGCCTTTGTGAACCAAAGTACTGACAACAATAGATGGATGTTATGTTGACTTGTATAAGACATTGGTGAGGCATAATTTGAAGTATTGTGTGCAGTTTTGGTCACCTACTTACAGGAAAGATGTAAAAGATGTTGAAAGAGTTGTGAGAAAATTCACAAGCATGTTACCAGGTCTGGAGGACTTGGGTTTTAAGGAAAGATTGAACAGGTCTGGAATTTATTCCTTGGAATGTAGAAGATTAAGCAGAGATTTGATTGTGATAGAGGAGCATAGATAGTGTAAAAGCAAGCTGACTTTCTCCACTGGGATTGGGTGGGACTACAACCAGAGGCCATGGGTTAAGGGTGAAAGGTGAAACGTTAAGGGGAACATGAGGGGAAACTTCTTCACACAGACGGTCATCCGGGTGTGGAATGAGCAGACAGCACAAGTGGTGCATGCGAGCTCAATTTCAACATTGAAGAGGTTTGCATAGGTACCTGGATGGTAGGGGTATGGGAGTGGGTGGTTTAAATAGTTCAGCACAAACCAGATGGCCCAAAGGGCCTGTTTCTGTGTTGTAATTTTCTGTGACTGTGACAAGAACCTGAAATAATACAAAAATTCACTCTAAGTCCTTTTCACAGCTGTGCGGACCAACTGTTCATCTCAGCTGGAATTTTTTATATGGCGTTAAAACTGTGGCACTTTAAGTTAATAATACATGAAAGAAAATCCTCGTTGTGCGTCAAGAAATACAATTTGCGTGAGACTGTTTCAGTTACTGTGGGGCCAGGCACCCGTGCTGCTCAGCAGGAACAGGGAATAATACCAATGGAGAGAGTCAAACTGAGCCAAGTCACAGATTGGAGACGGCAGAAATGCCCCATTCTGATAGAGACAGGAAGAGCATCAGGGAATTGATGGTCATTCCAGATACCAGCACTGTGACCAGTCAGAAGATGATTTCTCTGTTGAATTTGGGTTGAACCTCACTGTAACAGTGTGATACCAGATCAAACCTTGACAACTCAAGTAATCTCATCTGAAATGTTGTCCTACACCCATTGATGGATTTTGTAAATCTTTTTACAGGTTAAAACTAAGAGGGAATTTGTCTCAAGGAATCGCAAACACGGCACGCCAGTTTTGCTGTCTCTGTCTAGATATTTAAGAAGTGGAGCAAGGGATTCAATCGACCATCCTTCCTGCTCAGACCGTTGGGAGGGATTCACTTGGTCATCTGACTGACTGGCACACCCGTCATTTTACACAGTGGGAATGGATTCAGTCGGTTGTCTCAACTGAAGGTCCACCAGCAAGTTCACACTGGACAAGGCCATTCATCTGTTCTGTGTGTGAGAAGGGATTCAGTTAGTCTTCCCACCTGTGGACTCACCAGTCAGTTCACATCGAGCAGAGGCTGGTCATCTGCTGAATTTATGGGAAAGGATTCACTTAGTTATCTGACCTAATGACTCACCGGCGAGTTCTCACTGGGGAGAACTCGTTCACCTGCTCAGTCTGTGAGAAGAGATTCACTCACTCTTCCACCCTACAGAGACATCAGCGAGTTCACACTGGGGAGAAGCCGTTCACCTGCTCAGTCTGTGGGAAAAAATTCACTGAGTCATCCCACTTACGGGTACATCAGCGTGTTCACACTGGGGAGAAGCCATTCACCTGCTCAGACTGTGGGAAGAGATTCACTCAGTTATCCCACCTACAGAGTCATCAGCGAGTTCACACTGGGGAGAAGTCGTTCACCTGCTTAGTCTGTGGGAAAGAATTCACTCACTCATCCACCCTACAGAGACATCAGCAAGTTCACACTGGGGAGAAGCCGTTCACCTGCTTAGAATGTGGGAAGGGATTCACTCAGTCATCCCACCTACAGAGTCATCAGCGAGTTCACACTGGGGAGAAACCGTTCACCTGCTTAGAATGTGGGAAGAGATTCACTCAGTTATCCCACCTACAGAGACATCAGCGTGTTCACACTGGGGAGAAGCCATTCACCTGCTTAGTCTGTGGGAAAAGATTCACTGAGTCATCCCAACTACGGAGACATCAGCGAGTTCACACTGGGAAGAAGCCATTCACCTGCTCAGTCTGTGGGAAGAGATTCACTCAGTTATCCCACCTAAAGAGTCATCAGCGAGTTCACACTGGGGAGAAGCCGTTCACATGCTTAGAATGTGGGAAGCGATTCACTCACTCATCCACCCTACAGAGTCATCAACGAGTTCACACTGGGGAGAAGCCATTCACCTGCTCAGTCTGTGGGAAGGGATTCACTCAATTGTCCCAACTACACAGTCATCAGCGAGTTTACACTGGGGAGAAGCCGTTCACCTGCTTAGAATGTGGGAAAGGATTCACTCAGTCATTTAAACTACTGGCACACCAGTCAGTTCACAGTGGGGAGTGGCCATTCACCTGCTCAGAATGTGGGAAAGGATTCACTCAGTCATCCAAACTACTGGCACACCAGTCAGTTCACACTGGAGAGAGGACATTCACCTGCTTAGACTGTGGGAAGGGATTCACTCGGTCATCCCAACTACTGGCACACCAGTCAGTTCACACCGGGGAGAGGCCGTTCACCTGCTCAGTCTGTGAGAAGAGATTCACTCAGTCATCCTACCTACAGAGACATCAACAAATTCACACTGGGGAGAAACCGTTCACCTGCTCAGAATGTGGGAAGAGATTCACTCAGTCATCCACCCTACAGAGACATCAGCAAGTTCATACTGGGGAGAAGCCATTCACCTGCTCAGTCTGTGGGAAGAGATTCACTCAGTTATCCCACCTACAGAATCATCAGCGAGTTCACACTGGGGAGAAGCCATTCACCTGCTCAGAATGTGGGAAAGGATTCACTCAGTCATTTAAACTACTGGCACACCAGTCAGTTCACAATGGGGAGTTGCTGTTATTATGAATCACGAGGTTTTGTTTGCTGTGGACTGTCATTTTAAGAGAGAGATTAAGAAGGTGAATCAGTCTGACTTGCAGCTTGGTTACATTGCTCGCAGCTTGTTTAATTTTAATTGAGGACACAGACACTCAGATTCAGATGGAGACAAAGGCAGAAAAATGGAAGGATTGAAGCAAGGGAACTAGTGACCAAGGGTCACTGTTTCGAACTTTCCTCTGCCCACAAGGGTGGGTTAATTATCGATTCAGCGAACATCGAATGTGTGGTTGTCACCTCGTTTGATCCATAGGAGTGGATCTGATTTGGGGTATCCTGTGGAGACCACTTATGTGTTAACCCTTGCCTTGGTGTGTTGTAATTCACTTGAAGTCGATACCCCTTGTGACAAGTCACTTTCGGTGATAATTCATATGTGGATGTGAAACGAGAACAGATAAAATCTACAGATACTGTTCTCTCGTTTTACCACTGTGGAACCTGTGGAATTTGACATAATTGCCTTCTCTCAACATTTACCCTGGATTACAAATATCTCTCTCTCATCACCTATTCTGTGGATGAACTGAACTTTCATACTTTACCGTCTCAAGACTCTAAGCCTTGTTTTCCCTGAGCTCAATAGTTGGGAGTTATATTTACACACACATATACACATAGTACTGTTAACTTTTGTTTATCTTGCTTAAGTTACGATATTATAAGTAGATACTATTAAGGATAGTGGATTTAACATCAAAACCAGACTCCAGTTGTAGTCTGTTGCTGTTGGTTCATTTCTAAAGTGTTACGGTTCATAACAAATCTGGGGCCTGCATCCGGGATATGAGCAGATTTGGGGGCGTATTGATTAATTATCAATTTCATTGGGGAAATCCCTTTGATTTATTTGTGTGTGGAAAATCAGCAGCAATGGATGTTGATAGATTTCTGGAAGCATCAACCTCTGAGGCACTAAAGGACACAAGGATTGAGTTGTTGAGTATTGCTAAAAGGTTAAAACTTGCTAAGGTGAAATTGACAATGAGAAGGGCACAGATGCAGAAGATCATAACTGAGCATTATGTATCTAAGGGTGTGTTTAAAGTGGAAGAGTTGGAAGTGTTTCCTGAATGTAATCCTAGTGAGCTTGAGCTCCCGTACAAGTTAGAAAAATTAAAGATGGAGGCTGTGGAAAGGCAAAGGGAGTTTGAGGCTGGACAGGCAGAAAAACAGAGAGGAAGCAGAAAGACAGTGGATGTTCAAGCTGGAAAAGATAGAAAGATTGTAGCAAAGGTGTCTCACGTTAGACTCTGGTGATAAGTTTGAGGCCAGTCGAGAAGTTAAATTGGTACCTCCATTTGACGAGGCAGAGGTTGATAAATAGTTCCAGCAATTTGAGATGGTTGCTCAGAGTTAAAGTGGCGAAAAGAGGGTTGGCCCATTCTCTTACAAAGTGTAATTAAGGGAAAGGCTCAGCAAGCCTATTCTGCTTTGACAGTTGATGAAGCAGCTGATTATGACATAGTGAAACAGGCTGTGCTCAAAGTTTATGAGTTGGTCCCAGAAGCATACAGGCAAAAGTTTAGAAATTTGAGGAAATCCCTGAACCAGATTTATATGGAATTTGCTGATGAGAAATTTGTGTGTTTTGACCGCTGGTTCACATATAAAAATATAAAATAAAAATAATAAATATAAAAATATAAATTTTAGCAGCTTGAAAGAGTTGGTTTTAATTGAAGAAGTCAAAGTGTGCATCCCTGATGACATAAAGATGTAATCAGATGAAAAGGATGCTGCCACTTTGCAGGAGTCTGCTAGATTAGCAGATGAGTTTGCTTTAACTCATAAGGTTAAGTTTACCCCTAATAAGAGCTTCCAAAAGAGTAGCAGGGTAAACCAGGAATTAAAACTGGGATTAGCAACAAGAGTGAGGATGAAGGGAAGCAGTTGAAGGAGAAATATTCTGGTCTTGTTACTATTGTAAGAAAGCTGGTCATATAGTGGCTAATTGTTCCATCCTGAAGAAGAAAAGGGAAAAGGAGACAGTCCCACATGCCTGTGATCAGTATGTTGAAGCACCTGTAAACCCACAGCGTTCTGAACATTCTGTTGAGGCTCAATTAAGGACTGAGAGGTCTGACCGAGTTAAGAAGGGATTCGATCATTTTATGTCAGATGGGTTTGTATTAGTAAAGGAAGGGTCAACCCCGGTATCAGTGAAAATTCTTCGAGATACTGGGGCTTCTCAGTCACTTATATTAGACAGTATTCTAAAGTTTGGTGATGAGACTGACATTGGTGAGGTAAATCTTACTAAAGGCATTGGGGGCAGCATGGTTTCTGTGCCATTGAACAAGGTAACTTTACAGTCAGGGTTGGTTTCGGGACCTGTTAAGATTGGATTATGCTCCAGTTTACAGGTGGAAGATGTTACTTTGCTGTCAGGGAATGACCTGGCAGATAGTAAAGTTGTTCTTGCAGTGCAGTTGCCAGCTAAGCCAACTACTGACGGCCCACAGATGGATTTTAACATTTATCCTTCCTGCACAGTACCTTGAAGTATGGCTAAAAAGTCTGCCGACGCAGACGGTTCTGTGCAGCATGATTCTGATGCCCATAATAGCCAAAGTTGGGATTCAGGTTATGATGACTTAAAACAGAGATCATCTTCCTCTTTCCCTTCTGCTCCATGGAACCAGACCCAGTGCTAGAGACCGGATCGCCATGGTCGTCCTCTGTCAGGTCACCCCCCTCAACGGCATCCAAAATGAGATAACAATTACTGAGGGGGATGGCCACAGGGGTGCTCTCTACTATCTGAGCTCTTCCCATCCCTTCCTTGACAGTCACCCACTTATCGATCTCCTGCTCACGTTCCATTATAAGCAGTAGGTCATCAAGCCGCAGCTCCAGATCCCTAATGCATTCTCTCATCAGCTGCATCTCAGTGCACCTGGCTCAGATATGGCCGTCTGGGAGACAGGAAGATTCCCGGGATTCCCACATCTTTCACCCAGAGGAAAGTACTATCCCTGCACACAGGCTCTGGTACATGTTTGTATGCTCAGTAAACATGTTCACTGCTTAATCCCCTGGAGGAGGGAACGAGATGGGAAATGTCCAAATATATTGATAACACAGAAGCAAAGGAAAGAAATCTAATGACGATGTTCTGGTTCTGCATCAAATAGTTCAAAAGGCAGATAGTATTTTGGCCATCACCACACAGAGAGTAGGGATTATGTAATGGGCCAGTGTAGCTACCATTGCACAGGGTGTTTCTGGAATTCTATGCACGGTTTTAATCCCCAAGAAGAAAGAAATCTTAAGAGTAGCTATGGAGCCAGCCAGAGCAGTTTGACCAATGTAATACATGGGATGATTTACCAGCAGAGGTGAGATGATTTGGCCCTGAATTTAGAACATATTCACAAACGATAGGGTATTTGTGGAGCATCTTGATAGAGTATCTCTCCTCGTCAGTCAGAGAGCCACAGAGAGGGGTCGATGAGCGATGCTCATTTCAAATGGAGATGTGTGAAAATTCTTGGAAATTTATATTTTCTATTTAATTTTGCTTTGTGATCAATGAGGTATCTATCTATTTGAGTGTACAATCTTTGGGATTCACTGCACTGAGGGTGTGAAGGCCGGTTGGCTGGGTATATTTGAGGTGGAGATAGATAATAATTAAGGGGAGCAAGGGGAATGGACACAGGAGTTTACATCATACACGGTTGTGTTGAATCATAAGACACAGCGAGAGAAGTTTTCCTCTTCTCTGTTCTAAATGGAGGTCCCACTATTCTGAGGGTGTTTTCCCCTGGTCGCCGACTGCAGGAAAAATAATCTCCACATGCACTCTTTCTCGGCTTTTCAGTGTTCGAGAGCCTCCCTCATTTTTTTCTAAACATTATAGGACACAGGCCCAGATACATCAAATGCTCCTCATGTTTTAAACCTGTCAGCCTCAGAATCATTTTTATGAACCTCCTCTGGACTCTGTCCAATTCCAGCACATTTTTCCTGAGATGAGTCCCTACACCGTTCATAATAGTCTGTGTGGTTTAACTATTGCCTTATAACATCTCAACATTGTGGATTATGGATAGACCTCTCTTAATGAATGGTAGCATCATATTTACATAACTAATGGTGAATGGCCAGAGTGAAGAGTAGAAGGAAAGGCTATGGGCAGTGTTTTTTTTTTAACTGGAGGAGAAATCGATATTCATGCCTTCAGGTTGGAGCTGTGCAGGTGGAGTATGATGTGTTTCTCTTCAACCCTGAGGCTGTCAAGTTGAGCAACTCCAGCCATTACTATTCTGCCATCATCCATGCTAGTGTCCCCTTCCAATCAACTTTGGTGAGCTCTTCTCCCATGCCTCCAGGATTCTCCTCACTCCACTAATAATGATGCATCTTGTTATACCTTTCCCCTCTCAAAGTGTAGGGTGAATTCTAACTTATTATGATCACCAAGTCCACGTTTCCTTTACCATAAGCTTCGTAATCAAATCTGGTTCATTACACAACACCCAATCCAAAATTAACTTTTCCCTAATGGGCACAATTACAAGCTGTTCAAAAAGGCATCTCATTGGTATTTTCCAAATTCTCTCTCTTGAGATGAAACACCAACCTGATTTTCATAATCAACCTCCACCCATCCCACTCATGGACTGTTTGCCCCACTCCCATCGGGAGGTAGACTGCACAGCATCCTCACCAGGACTGCCAGCCTCTGGGACAGCTACTTTTCCCAAGCAGTAAGGCTGATAAATGTCTCTACCCAACTAACCCACCCTTCCACACCACCAAACACCTCTACTTTATAATTTCCTGTCTGTCATGTTATATGCAAGCATACTTTTATTTATTATTTTATCATTTATTATTATATTGTAATTTGTCCTCTACTGTGCCTATTTTCTTGTTTATTATTTATTGTACTGCCCTGCACTGTTTTGTGCACTTCATGCAGTCCTGTGTAGGTCTGTAGTCAAGTGTGGTTTTTGTGTTATTTGACGTAGTCTAGTGTAGCTTTGCGTTGTGTCACTTAGCCTAGTGTAGTTTTGTGTTGTTTCATGTAGCACCATGGTCCTGGAGGTATGTTGTTTTGTTTTTACTGTGCACTGTAACAGTAGTTTATGATTGAAATCACAATAAAAAGTGACTTGACTTGACTATGCTGAGCGTCACTTTATGGACATACAATCAATCCATGCACAGTTTATAAGCTGTGGATATATGTTTTTACTATTGTGTTTTTGTGCTGCATTGAAGCCGGAGTAATAATTATTTTGATCCCATTTACACTTGTCTGCTGGAAATGGAATTAAACTACCTTGAATCTTGAATAAACATTTCAGCAGACTGCAGGGTCACATTTCTGTCTCTCAGTGTTACTGCGGCAGAGCATCACCTGGTGACAATGGAGTCCACAAATCAGGGGCTCCTGTTATTGTGGCAAATCACCAAGTGGCAGTGTTGTCCACAAAAGGGAGAGGTTTACAGCGATAAGGAGAGGTGTAGGGGGCTGGAAGCCAACTCTGCAAGTGGATGAAGTGACAGACCTGCCCCAAACCACTCTCCCCACCACCAGTCAGGGTCCCAAACAGTCCTTCCACATAAGGCAACTTTTCAACATCATGCCTGTTGGATCATCTCCTGTTTCCAGTTTTCCAGGTGTGGCCTCCTCGACATTAGTGAGACCCGATGTAGTCTCTGCATTCTGCACTCTGTCCCGATGAGATTCTGCAGGTGTTGGAGATGCAGAGTAACATACACAAAATGTTGGAGGAAGTCAGGAGGTCAGATAGCTTCTATAGAGGGGGACAAATCAAAACAGAGATTTCCTGCCGAGACCCTTCATCAGGACTGGAAGTGGGGAGAAGCTGGAATAAGATGGTGCGGGGAGTGGAAAGAGTCCAAGCTGGTAGATGATAGGTGAAGCCAGATAAGAGTGAAGGTGAGTGGGTGGGGGAGGTGGGAGATGAAGTGAGACGCTGTGAGGTGGAAGCTGGAAAATGCAAAGGGCTGAAAAGAAGGAATCTGATAGGATAGGAGAGCGGACCATGGGGAAAAGAGGAAGTAAAAGCGGAACCACAGGGAGACGATCCACAGTGAAGAGAGAAGTGGGGAGACAGAATGGAGGAGACGAGCGTGTGGGTTGATGAAAGGAAAAGGTGGAGGTGGAAGTTAAAGATATCAATGTTCATGCCATCGAGTTGTAAACTACCCAGATGTAGTATGTGTTATTGCTCCTTTAACCTGAGAGTGGGTTCATCGTGCTAGTGAAACCGGAAGGGAGAGTGGATTAATAACTTTCCCCTGCGATCCCTATTAAATCAATCCTATCTCACCTTAAAGTGGTGCCCACTGGTTGTTCATTCCACAAAAGTGGGGAAAAAGGGAAAAAAAAAATCGAAAACCTACATCACAATACAGGCACTTTGGCCCACAAAGTTGTGCCGAGCATGTCCCTACCTAAGAAATTACTAGGCTTACCCATAGCTCTCTATTTTTCTAAGATCCATGTACCTATCCAAAGGTCTCTTAAAATACCATATTGTGTCCACCTCCACCACCGTTGCCGGCAGCCCATTCCACACACTCACCAATCTTTGTGTGAAAAAACTTACCCCTGACATCTCCTCTGTACCTACTCCCCAGCACCTTAAACCTGTGCCCTCTTGTAGCAGCCATTTCAGCCCTGGGAAAAAAACCTCTGACTATCCACACGATCAACACCTCTCATCAACTTATACACCTCTATCAGGTCACCTCTCATCCTCCGTCGCTCCAAGGAGAAAAGGCCGAGTTCACTCATCTGCTCACATTCCCTATTTCTGTACCCTCAGGGTTTGGAACACCTGCATCATGTCAGACTCAATCTCCTGCACTTCAAGGTGTGAAGTCCCAACCTGCCCAGCCTCTCTGCAGAACTCAGTCCCTCGAGTACCGGAACCATTCTCATAAATCTCCCCTGAACTCATTCCAGATTGACGTCCTCTCTCCTATAGCAGAACGACCAAAAACTGAATACAATAATCCAGGCACGGATACCCTAACAATACCCTAACCCTAATGCAACCTCACTAGCCTCTTCTTCAGACCATGAGCCACGAGATATGAGACAGAGGCTGCTCAGCCAATCGAGTCTGCTCCACCATTCCTTCATGTCCAATTCATTATCCCTCTCAACACTATTCTCCTGCCTTCTCCCCTTAATCCTTGAACATCCATTGAAAACACACTCAGTGACTTGGCCTCTACTCTGTCCGTGGCAATGAATTCCAAAGATTTACCACTCCCTGACTCAAGAAATTCCTCCTCATCTCTGCTGTCAGTGGATGCCCTATACATTGAGGCCGTGGCCTCTGGTCCCAGACTCACACCGTGTAGGGTGCATCTTCTTCATAGCCACTCAGTCGAGGCCTTTAAATACTTAATAGGTTTAAATGAGATCCCCACTCTTCTTTCTCAACCAGTGAGTACAGGGTCAAAGCCATCTAACGCTCCTCATACATTAACCCTTTCATTCCTGGAATTATTCTCGTGAACCTTCTCCAGACCTGATCCAATACGAGCACATCTTTTTTTTCTCAGGTAAGAGTTCAGAAACTGCTCACAATACACCAACAGCAATCTGACCAATGCATTATAAAGCTACAGTGTCATATCCTTGCTCTTATATGCAAACATTACAGTTGTCATCCTTAATCAACTCAATCTGCAAGCAAACCTTTAGAGACTCCTGCTCAAGGACTCCCAAGTACTGATACACTTCTGATTCTTCAAGTTTCTCCCATTTAAAATTTTTTCCTACGCCCTTATTCCTTCTACCAATTGTACATGACCGGACACTATATTTCATCTGCTACTTCATTGCCTGTTCTCCAAACCTATCGTAGTCTTTCTGCAGGCTCCCGCTTTGCTCTAAACTACCTGTCCCATACCTACCTTTGTATCAGCTGCAAAGTTAATTACCCAAGTATCAATTCAGTTATCCAAAAGATTCAGATTTAACATGAAAAGATGCGGTCTCAATACTGACCCCTACGGAACACCATTAGTTACCGACAGCAAAACAGAATTACCCACGTTATTCTGACTCTTTTTCCCTTATCAGTCAGGCAACCTTTGATCCAGACAAGTATGTTTCCTATAATTCAATGAGCTGTGATCTTGTTAAGCAGCCTCACATTTATTCCACATCTGACTTGAGCTTCTCCTTCTCTAATGTCAGGGTGAATTTGATCATATTTAGATCACTTGCCCCTAAGGGTTCTTTGAACGTAAGTGACCTAATTAATTCCAGTTCATTACAACACCCAATCCAGAATAGCTGATCCCCAAGTGGGCTCAACCACGAGCTGCTCTAAAAAAGCATCTTGTGGCATTCTAGGAATTCCTTCTCTTGAGAACAACACACTTAATTTTCCTTATCACCTGCATGACAATCCTCCATGACTATTGTAACATTGCCCTTTTGGCAAGCATTTTCTATCTCCCATTGTAATTTGTGGACCACATACTTACAACTGATTGGAGGTCTCTATACAATTTCCATCAGGGATCTTTGTTTTCACATTTGCTGTTCCTTAATTCTACCCACAGATTCTACACCTTCCAACCCAATGCCACCTCTTTCTAATGATTTTAATTAATATTTTACCAACAGAGCCACACAACCCCGCTATTAGATTGTTCTTTCAACAAATATATAAGTATCTGGGAAACAAGAGGACCTGCAGATGCTAGGAATCTAGAGAACTACACACAAAGTGCCGGAGGAGTTCAGCATATCAGGCAGCTCTTGAAACCCACGTATTTGGAATATCAACAAGCAAAGACAATAGAAAGTTGTGTGAAATAGGGAAAACCTTTGACAAAATTTAGTTCAAGGCTTAAAAAAAACCTGCCAAACAGAGCTCAATAGTTAACAAATACAACAATGACAATAAACACTTTCATCAATACCAACATTGACATTTTTAAAAATTAAAATATCTTGGTCCCATTTCAATCAGCAAAATTTACAAAGATAACTAAGAACTGAAATGATAACTTTAGAAAAGACTATTTACACTCAAACCCACTTAGATTGGACAGAAGGAGGAAGAGAAATAACACACATGAAAAAGAAATCACACAACAGTCAGATACAACTTGAAAGTATATATTTTCATCAAAAATGAACACGATTCAGCACTCCATGTGTGTATATGCAATTGTGATAAGTAATACAGACCAGAAACTTAAATGAGAGGCCAACTCAGAAAAATGAATCATCACTATGGAAGAAAACATTAACCAGTGGAATGAATATGACCCTCCATGGGAGACATCCCAACGATCTGAGCAGACTAGATGGTGACAGGGAAGCATCGAGCACCTGACTGAGTTTTGGAGACCTCTTCCCAGAAACAGAGGGTTCCTTGCAGAAATACAGGACAAGGTGGTTAACAAAATGAAAAACAAAATTGAAAATGCATGAAATACAAACAAACAAGGCAGTAAGTGCAGATAATGACAAGAGAAACCAGACACGATCCAACACATTCCAGGATGCTGTAGCAGTTTAACTCAATCTGATTACTTACAAAGGTACAAAGGTCAAGTGGCAAATATTATTCACCAAAATCTTACTTCAAAATATAAACTCATGAATGACCACCATAATTTCATTGAGCACCATAAATTCAAGCCTGATTCAGTTTCAGAGTCAAAATCTTACAAATTATAAGATAATCAATACATTATTTCAGATAGGACAATCCATAAGAACCATCCAGATATAATATTACAGGATAAACAACAGGAACAACTCCCTCAATAGATAAAACCATTCCCAACACACACATATTCCTCGACCAGTGGAGCACCTCACCACTGGTGTTGTTTGTATCGTCAGTCAGACAATGGAAAGATTTTCTCTGTCAATCAGCTTCCAAATGTTGCTACTCTGTCATTCGTTGCCACACCCCGCTGCTGATTCCCTTCTCCTCATCATACGTTCTTATACCGACCATCGTCCAGAGCCCCAAACTCTGCTCTGTGCAGACCAGCCTCTGGTTTCTGACCCCGAGTCCGTTGAACATCCAACTAATGGTTTCCCATTCTGCTTTCAGTCTTTAGAGGAGAGTGGTGTTTTCTAACAACCCTTTAGAAGCAGGGAAAATGACCCACATGTGGAAATGAGCCCTGAATAAGGAGATTAACTCCCAATGTCATTCTTTCTCAGCCCAGAGATTTGAGGGGCAAAGAACATCTCAGACAGAACTGCAGTCAGCTCGACTTCTTCAGTCTGCAGAAAATTCAAGGGAAACCTCTTCACCCACACAGTGGTGACTGGGACCCATCCCGCAGGGAGAGTGAGAGATGAACAACAGGGGAGGATTCAAAAGGGCCGCTGTGGAACTGAATCACTGGCTGGGTCCTGCAGGCCTGAGTACACTGGTTGTGTTATAAACACGGTAAGTACCAAAGACAGAGGTTAAAATAGAACTGATTAATTTGTCACAGGTGCAGAATATTAAACTCCAGTCCCATTAAAGGTGAATATGTAGCAGAAGAAACTCCTCCCATGCCCAGTGACCAGGGTGCAGAACTGGGTGTGGTGAGCAGCAGCAATAATTGCAGAGTTCAGCACCGACAGTCACTCTCGAAATTGCATTCAGCAACGGTGATGGACAAATATCCAGCATGCAGCTTATTGAAACTTTCTCCCCAGTGTGAACCCGGCAGTGTGTCACAAGTGTAACACGCTGTAAGGTTTCACTGCTAATGTAATGGCCTCTCTGCAATGGTTCACTGCTGAGGTAATGGTTTCTCTGTAGCAGTAATGTTTAGGTTACGACTAGAGATAACAGGGTTTTGGAGTGCGGGGCTATCCAATGGGAGAAATGTTCTTTCTTGTGAGTCTGGAAGAGAGATTTTCATGGTCTTTTGCCAGGGAGAGATGAGAAGATGTGAATGGAGAGAGTGGGCCCTTTTTCTTTATTTTGTTTTCTTTACTAACCCTATAGTCAAAATAAGAATTATAATTCTCAATTATTTAATCACATATTGTGTGCTGCTTGTTATTTTGGGGTACTGATTTGTAACGGGGGACACATCGTGCAGCATCCACCCAAACGAGATTTCTTAAGATTGGCCGGGCCTGGAGCTATCGACCCCCACATTAAACTGCTGGTCGAAGTGAGAGTTACAAGGTTAGATGACTGAGTGAATCGCTTCCCACATTCACAGCGGTTGAACAGGTTTCCCCAGTGTGAACTCAATGATGCAAACCTGATTGATTTGGCTGAGAGAATCTCTTCCCAAAGTCCGAGCAGGAGATCTGCCTCTCCCCAGTGTGAACACACTGATGTCTCTGTAGTTGAGATGACCGAGTGAATCCCTTCCCACAGTCTGAGCAGGTGAACAGCCTCTACCCAGTGTGAACTCGCTGGTATCTCTGCAGTTGAGATGACTGAGTGAATCCCTTCCCACAACCAAAGCAGGTGAACGGCCTCTACCCAGTGTGAGCTTGCTGGTGTCTCTGCAGGTGGATTAACTGAGTGAATCCTTTCCCACACTCTGAGCAGGTGAATGGTCTTTCCCCAGTGTGAACTCGCTGATGTACCTTAAGTTGAGATGACGAAGTGAATCCTTTCCCACAGTCTGAGCAGGTGAACGGCCTCTCACCAGTGTGAACTGACTGGTGTCTCAGTAACTGAGATGATGAAGTGAATCCCTTCCCACAGTCTGAGCAGGTGAAAGGCCTCTCCCCAGTGTGAACTCGCTGATGTACCTTTAGTTGTGACGACAGAATGAATCCCTTCCCACACACTGAGCAGGAGAACGGCCTCTCACCAGTGTGAACTGACTGGTGTCTCAGTAACTGAGATGACGAAGTGAATCCCTTCCCACAGTCTGAGCAGGTGAATGGCCTCTCCCCAGTGTGAACTCGCTGATGTACCTTCAGTTGAGATGACGAAGTGAATCCCTTCCCACAGTCCGAGCAGGTGAACAGCCACTCTCCAGTGTGAACTGACTGGTGTCTCAGTAACTGAGATGACGAAGTGAATCCCTTCCCACAATCTGAGCAGGTGAATGGCCTCTCTCCACTGTAAACTCTCTGATGCGCCTTCAAATTCGATGACCAAGTAAATCCCTTCCCACAGTCTGAGCAGGTGAATGGTCTCTCCCCAGTGTGAACTCGCTGATGTACCTTCAGTTGAGATGATGTAGTGAATCCCTTCCCACATTCCGAGCAGGTGAACGGCTGCTCCCTTGTGTGAACTCGCTGGTGAGCCATTAGGTCAGATGACCAAGTGAATCCCTTCCCACAGTCTGAGCAGGTGTACGGCCTCTCCCCAGTGTGAACTCGCTGGTGTGCCATTAGGGCGGATGACTGAGTGAATCCCTTCCCACAGTCTGAGCAGGTGAATGGCCACTCTCTGGTGTGAACTGACTGGTGTCTCAGTAGGTGAGATGCCTGAGTGAATCCCTTCCCACAGTTTGAGCAGGTGAATGGCCTCTCTCCGGTGTGAACTTGCTGATGTACCTTCAGCTGAGATGACTGAGTGAATCCCTTCCCACACACTGAACAAGTGAACGGCCTCTCCCCAGTGTGAACTCGCTGATGTACCTTCAGTTGAGATGACGAAGTGAATCCCTTCCCACAGTCCGAGCAGGTGAACGGCCTCTCCCCGGTGTGAACTCGCTGGTGAGCCATTAGGTTAGATGACCGAGTGAATCCCTTCCCACAGTCTGTGCAGGTGAACGGCCTCTCCCCAGTGTGAACTCGCTGATGTACCTTCAGTTGAGATGACGAAGTAAATCCCTTCCCACAGTCCGAGCAGGTGGACAGCCGCTCCCCGGTGTGAACTCGCTGGTGTGCCATTAGGTCAGATGACAGAGTGAATCCCTTCCCACAGTCTGAGCAGGTGAACAGCCTCTCTCCTGTGTAAAATGAGGGGCGTGCCAGTCGGTCAGATCATTGAGTGAATCCCTCCCCACAGTCTGAGCAGGAAGGATAGTTGATTGAATCCCTCGCTCCACTTCTTAAATTTCTGGACAGAGACAGCAAAACCGGCGTATTGTGTTCGAGGTTCCCATAGACAAATTCCTTGTCATTTTTAACCTGTAAAAAGATTAACAAAATCCATCAATGGGTGAAGGACAACATTTCAGATGAGATCATGAGTTGTCACGGTTGGTCTGGCATCACACTGTTTCAGCGAAATTCAACCGTAGTTGGAGACAGAAATCATCTAACTGGGCACAGTGCTGGTATCTGGAATGACCATCAAACTCTCTGATGCTCTTCCTGTCTCTATAAGAATGGGGCATTTCTGCCATCTCCAATCTGTGACCTGGCTCAGTTTGACTCTCTCCATTGGTATTTATTCCCTGTTCCCATTGAATTCCATGGGTTCCTGGCCCCACAGTAACTGAAACACGAATAGCCACCATTCTCTGTGTGAAAAACCTACCCCTGTCATCCCCTCGGTATCTATTTCCAAGCACCTTAAAACTATGCCCCCTCGTGTTAGCCATTTAGCCCTGGGAATAAACCTCTGGCTATCCCTACGATCATTGTCCCTCATCATCTTATACATCCAAGAAAGGCTCTAAACATGAACAAGGAAATTATACATTGCTTTGAAGGTTTGTTAGAAGTATACAAAATTATGAGGGTATAGATAAGGTAAATGCGAGCAGCTTTTTCCATTGAGGTTGGGTGGGATAACAACCAGAGGTCATGGGTAAGTGGGAAAGATGAAAATTTAATGGAAACATTTTGAAAAGCTCTTTACTGAAATGGTTGTGAGAGTGCGGAATAAGATGCCAGCACAAGTGGTGAATATGAGCTCAGTTTCACCATTTAAAGAAGTTTGGATGGGAGCCAGGATGGTAGGGGTATGGAGGGTGATGGTCCCAGTGCTGGTAGTTTCATTAGACAGCTTAAATGATTTTTCATCATTGACTAGATGGGCCAAATACCCTGTTTCTGAACTGAACTTCTCCATGTTTCTATGACAGAGAAGCTGGTCAATCTTGTTTGGAAGGGAAAAGGTAGGAGTGACAACAGAGCAGCAATGGCTGGAGTTTCTGGGAGCAATTCGGGAGCTGAGTGATCAATACATCCCAAAGAAGTGGAAGCATTGGAAAGGCAGGAGGACACAACCATGGCTGAAATGAGAAGACAAATCCAACATAAAAGCCAAAGAGAGGGCTAACAGAAGAGCAAAAACTATTAGGAAGCTTTTAGAAGTGAACAGAAGACAACTAAAAAAAAAAGTCAGATGAGAGGGTGTGGAATTAATGACTCTTGGTAGCACCCAACAGTCTGAGGCATTTAGAGAAACAAAATATTTGGGGCCTCAATATCTCTTGAAAACCAAGGTCCGTGCACTAGCTACGTTTCAACTTTTATTTTGGCAGGCACATACAAACTAGACCCCCTCAAAATTTCACTTCTGAAGGCCTCCCACTTACAAGTACTCCTTTACCAGAAACCAGCCTGTCCCAAGCCACACTTGTCAGCTCCTTTCTGAAACCATCAAAATTGACCTTTCTTCAATTTAGAATCTCAACCCGTGGTCCAGACCTCTCTTTTTCCATATTTAGTTTGAATTTCATGGCATTATGATCACTAATTTCTAGATCATTTCCTAACAGCTTATTGCACACATCTACGTCGGGAATTCTACTTACTGATTAAGGGCACATTTGACAAACTCTACCCCATCTAGTCCTTTTACAGTTGGGAGTCCCAGTCAATATATGGAAAGTTAAAATCACTTACTGAATCAATCTTTGTTTCTTGGCATGGTCTGTGATCTCTCTACAAATTTGTTCCTCTAAATCCCTCAGACTGTTGGGTGCAACCAAGTCCCAATAATGGCTACAATATCATAATTCCCTGTCCTGAGCTCATCTGGATTTCCTACGATGCTTCTTGCATTGTGATATACACAGCTCAGCACATTCATCGCACCATGCTCAACCATTTGATTGCCGACTCTATCTGAGGTCTGAACAACATCTGACTGGTGTCAAGAGGACAAACTCTCCCTCATTGTCACAAAAACAAAGCTGATTGTGGACGACTGATGGAATGGAGACAGGCTAACCGCTATTGACATCAATG
Organism: Mobula hypostoma; assembly: GCF_963921235.1. Classification (NCBI taxonomy): domain Eukaryota; kingdom Metazoa; phylum Chordata; class Chondrichthyes; order Myliobatiformes; family Myliobatidae; genus Mobula; species Mobula hypostoma. The sequence goes on from NW_026948208.1 coordinate 444,033, forward strand.
GATCTGGGGTTGAGAGGGTGAACGGCTTTAAGTTCCTCAGCATAAACATCACCGAGGATCTCACATGGTCTGTACATACCGGCTGTGTTGTGAAAAGAGCACAACAACACCTCTTTCACCTCAGACGGTTGAAGAAGTTTGGGATGGTGCCCCAAATCCTAAGAACTTTCTACAGGAACAGAATTGAGAGCATCCTGACTGGCTGCATCACTGCCTGGTATGGGACCTGTACTTCCCTTAATCACAGGAACCTGCAGAGAGTGGTGCAGACAGCCCAGCGCATCTGTAGATGTGAACTGCCCACTATTCAGGACATTTACAGAGAAAGGTGTGTAAAAAGGGCCCAAAGGATATTGGGGACCCAATTCACAACCACAAACTGTTCCTGCTGCTACCATCCAGGGAACGGTACCACAGCAAAAGGACCAACAGGCTCCGGGACATCATCTTCCACCAGGCCATCAGACTGATTAATTCATGCTGATACAATTGCATTTCTATGTTATATTGACTGTCCTATGTACAAACTATTTATTATAATTTACTATAAATTACACATTGCTGATTTAGCTGGAGACATATCGTAAAGATTTCTACTCCTCGTGTATATGAAGGATGTATGTAATAAAAGTCAAATCAATTCAATTCACCCTCCCCACTATCTGTTCTGTCATTCTGGTTCCCATTCCCCCTACAACTTATTTTAACCACATCACCCCCTCCCCCCACACTAGCACTAGCGAGCCTCACCACTGGGATATTAGTCCCCTCTTGTTCTGTTCCCCTCACTAACGAATCCCCTCTCACCCCTTTGACTTTCCTCTGTCAGTAATCCCCCCAACAGTTTCTAAAGTGGACCCACCTGTTGTTGTGTGGGATGGACACAAGATTACTCTGCGATGGCCATTTAACCTCATTCCCCTTCCCGACTCTCACCCAGTTTCCTGTGCCCTGCACTTCAGGTGTAACTCACTCTCTTCATGTCATACCTGTCAACCCCTCCAGCTCCTGGATGATCCGGAATTCATCCGTTTCAAGTTCCAGCTCCTTAAAGTGCAGGGTTACAAGCTGCAGCTGGATGTACATCTTGTAGGTGAGGGCATCAGGGACACTGGAGGTCTCCCCACCTTCCCACCAATGTCCCCCCTAATTTGTAATGACCAGTGTGCACATAAGTCTTGTATTGTGCTTTTTTTACCCAATGTGCACAGTGAATTTTATATAGAGTGGTATTCATTTTAACAGCAATCAAATCATTGTCAATAAGAACTTTGATTTCCTTTGGGTTTGATCGAGTCCCATCTGCATTCTCACACAAACTATGTAGCAGGCCTGTAATGGGTAATGAAAGATTTTCTCACCAGAGCTTTTGCACATTGTCCATATTTGGTTTGCTTGCTGAATTACGCTTCAAAAAGTCAGATTTCTAAATATCACTCCACTTCTTCCCACTTGTAAATTCTCCAGCAACTTTTGCATCGCCACAATACACACAGGTAACACCAGTTTCTGTATTGTACATAAATATTTCCCCTGAACTCTCCTGAGGAATTGAGGATATATTAAAAAAATCATTTTGATCCTATGTAACCTCTGGCTGCAAGAATAACTGTGACTGTATAGGAATTTTTGAACTGAAGTAAACTCTGTCTTCTGCGGTTAGCTAAGACAGGCTCATTACTGGTTCTCTGCGGCTTGCAGAGAGACACACTGAGAGCTGATAACATTACACCTTGCACCCCCTTCAGCTGATAACATTATACTTTGTACCCTCATTTGAGTAAAGGGAGGAGGACTCGCCGGCAAGGACAGGAATGAACATCTCTCTGTAATTAAATCAGGGCCTTGCAAAGGGAATGACTGATAAGGACTGGACAGTATATCAATCTGTAATTAAAACCTTGATTTAGCAAACTCTCTTATCTAAGTAATTAAGAATGCTGGCCAATTAAATTAGCCAACATGATTAAAACTAATAATATGGATTGGCCTGACAATGACCAAAATCAAATGCAACGAGCTTTGACATATTATTGGGACCCGGTTTTCCAAACCATATCAACACCAACAGGAACTAATATTAAAGGTGAATATCTTAATTAACGAGAGCTGTATAACTCATCTCCTTCTACTTTAGGCCACAAACTTATCAATCAGCCCTGCTGTGGACACTTTCTGGAGGTCCAAGATCCGTATGCTGCACGACCGCTGGACTAAGTGTGTAAATGTAGGACGGGGCTATGTTGAAAAATAAATGTGTGAGGTTTTCTAAAATTGACTCCTTCTACCTTAGGCCAAGAACTTATCAATCACCCCTCGTACTCACCGCTCTACAGCTACCTCGAGTTTTGGCCATTATTAAATGTGCGGCCCACAGCCACGTGTCCAACCAGGTCACTAAAGGCAATGCTTTAGCAGATTAGACAGCGAAAAGTGTGTCACAATCCTTGGTAGTTGTCGTCCCCTCGGGTTCCCATCAAACAACCCTCTGTGACTGAAGCAGAACGGGTTTGCCAGACATGCGGGAGGTACGTACTTTTCAGGGGGACGCCTCTGAGGAGGAGCGCAAACTGTGGTCCCAGAAAGACCCCGACCTAGGTTTTTAGATCACCCCAGTGGGACAGGTTGGTGTTCCTACACAGTTTTTACCAATATTGGTCAATTATATACATAATTGTACACACTTGGAAAAGGATGGAATGGTTGGTAACCTGTACCCTGCACACCGGGTACAACTCCCTTGACAGGTGAATCTTTTTCGTGTCTACAAGTTGATTTTATTGTATTGCCTAGAGTATATTGCTATAGATACTGCTTAGTTATTATAGATGTGTTTAGTAGATGGATTGAAGCTATTCCAACTACCAATAATACTGGTATGACTGTTGTGAAGGTATTATTATGGGAAATAATTCCCAGGTACTGAGAAACTGAGAGATACTGAGCTCTGACAATGGCCCACGCTTTGTGGTGAAAGTAGATAAAGAGACATGTAACAACATGTAACAACTTGGCTATCCAGCAACAATTCCACTGTGTACACAACCCACAGGCCGCTGGCAAAGTGGAAAGAGCCAATGGCACTCTGAAGAGTAAATTGGCCAAAATAATGGCGGAGACTGGACTCACTTGGTTGGAGGCCCTACCGTTAGCCCTATTCCACATGAGGGTTACCCCTCAGGGGAAAACAGGGTTGTCACCAGCTGAGATCATTTATGGACGGCCCATGAGGACACCCTGGGGACCAAGACCTTGTGTACCATTGATCCCAGTAAGTCTACCAGCAAAATTCAATATGCATACCCTAGGGGAAGAGATGGGGAAATATATGTGCAAACTAACCAAAATTTTCCAAGCATTACATTCACAGCTACGACAGACTTACAAGGAAGAGAACTACCCCGCAGAGAGGAGTTACTATCTCACCCTAGAACCTGGGGATTTTGTCCTGATCAAGAACTGGGAATGAGGGAAACTCGAACCTCACTGGAGAGGACCAGATCAGGTGCTACTGAACACTCCCACGGCTGTGAAACTGAAGGGGCAATCTCGGTGGATACATTGAACAAACTACAAACAGGTTACTGAAGGAACTGAGTAGAAGCACTCTCTCAGACTAAAGGAAAATGTATTGGTTGATAGTGGTGTTCATGTTTATGTCTTTCAGAGGGCTCACCCCAGCATCCGGGGGCCCCCATGTTAACACCTTTCTGTCTCTCTGTCCGATCTATGCCAAACAGGTAGAACTGGGGGCTGGTGGGTTTGTGCCAAAATTCCACAGCATGGTAAAACTATGGTTCCAATGTCAGTAATCCCGCACAACCAGAGTGAGGAACTCTCAGCCTGGGCTTTCTCAAATAACAGCCAGGGAAGTGAGGTGAGGAACTGTGGTCCAGTCAGAGATGACTGTGGCTGTCAGTGTTTTGAGGGATGGTATCTCAGGCTCCCACCAAACGGAACTTCCTATACTGTCAAACATGCATCCTGGCCATACTTGCAGGTACCCAGCAGTGGAGCGGAATAACTGAGACTGAACGATTTTGGATGATCACTTTTCTCTCCTATGGAGTAGCCAGGAATTCACGAGAGATAATCAATTTGGCTACAGCACTTGAGGAGCTGGCCACAATACTGCAGGGGCCCTGATAGAAACACAGGCCCAAGTAACAGAAATATCCACTGTGATGATTGCAATCCGGCAAACCGTCCTACAGAATCTTATGGTTTCAGATTTTATCCTGGCTGAGAAAGGGGGAACCTGTGCTATTATTGACACAGAATGCTACACCTATATCTCTGATGAGTCTACTAACATTACATCCCTCTCCAACCACACTGCCAAGGAGACTGCAGCATTAAGAAAGTAGGGCAGGGTTTACATGGGGTTACCGAAGGGTCGAAATGGTGGTCTTCAAAGGCCTGTTCAGTAATATGTGGGGCATGATATTGCATTATGGCCTAATAGTTGTACATATCATTATTATAATTACTGTTGTACGCTGTTTTTACCCACTGATAAGTCAATGCTGTACTCGGTTGCTTTCTGTGTAAAACATTACTGATTTGATCATCATGTAATGGTCAAAAGGAGATCATTGTGGACTTCAGGTATGACAGGAGTCACACTCACGTCCCCATCTACAACAACGGATCTGTAGTGGAGCGTGTATCAAGCTTCAAATTCCTTGGTGTCCACATTTCCGAGGATCTCACCTGGTCCCTGAACTCCTCCATCCTGATCAAAAAGGTGCAACAGCTCCTTTATTTCCTGCGGATCATGAAGAAAGCTCACCTCTGTCCCAGGATACGGACGGACTTTTACCGCTGTACCATTGAGAGCATACTCACCAACTGCATCTCAGTGTGGTATGGCAATTGTCCTGTATCGGACCGCAAAGCACTCCAGCGTGTGGTGAAAACTGCCCAGCGGATTATCGGCAGCCAATTGCCCACCATTGAGAACATCTACCATAAACGCTGCCTGGGCAGGGCGAAACGCATTATCAAGGATGCATCTCACCCTAACCATGGACTTTTTACTCTCCTCCCATCCGGTAGGCGCAACAGGAGCCTCCGCTCCCACACCAGCAGGCACAGGAAGGGCTTCTTCCCTGAGGCTGTGACCCTGCTGAACCTCACATCACAGCGCTAAGCAGTATTGCATTTGTATTGTACTGTCTCAGTACTTTTATATTTGTGTGCTGTAGCACTTTTTGTTATTCGCAGTTATTTTGTAAATAACACTATTCTTTGCATTTCTGGTCAGATGCTAAATGCATTTCATTGGCTTTTTATCTGTACTCGGCACAATGACAATAAAGTTGAATCTAATCTAATCTAAAGATAAAATATGTAAAAGGGTTAATTCTTTGTTAAACAATAGCAGCCTGTTTTTCTGAAAGAAACTGCTGATGATCAACAGATGTGCTAAGCCATGCTGAGCCACATTTCTTCTTGAGGGTAGCTAGCTGGGGTTTCAGGATGCTTATCTCATTGTGCACTCATGTGTAGAGATAGGACAGCTTCAGTCTGTTCTGTGTGTGTAAGCCATTATGACTATTTTGAAATTTATCTTTCGGGGCTGTCATGTAGTAAATAACTTTGGCTCCAGCCTGTCTTGTGTTGGGGGTATCTGGACGGATATATCTGTGGTGTAAGGGGAATTGTTAGTCAGTTAGTGGATTGGGCAGAACAGTCATACACTGTTCCTGTTTGAGCGACTAACTGAGTAAGGCCAAAGTGCGTCGAATAAAGAGTTTGTACTTCTACGGTCTCTGAGTGATTTTATCCGGATTCGACTTCCACAGAATGGGAGTGGTTTTAAAGGGCGGGGCTGCTGGAAGCACATTACCAGACCTGGAGTGATTGCAACTGGGTCTGACAGAGGCACAACTGGTTCTTCTGGGCACATTCAGTCTCACCCCAAATATTTCCTGCCTTCCTTTGTACAGGTATGCAATGTCTAAAGGACCAGTGTTTGAGTAAATGAGACTCACCAAACTTTCTCCTGACTGAAACACTGGAATCTCCCCATCAGATGGGTCCTCTCCAGTTGATGCTCTCAATCCTCGGGCTGGTTCACTTGTTGCTGCTCCCTCGTCTTCAGTCGTGGTTTGCTTCCAGTTGTGGGTTCTCTTCCAATAAATCTCTCACCGCAGGTCTAACTTTAACATGAAAGATAATGAAGCACATTAACAGTAAAAGGGAGAAACAAACATTTCTGCTTAATGTTACTAAGAACAAAACTCACTGAAACTTGCCCCTCACATCTCCTCTGACCTTAAATGTATTAGACTTTTCAACCGCTTTGGATCGTCTGTCCACTCCATCTGTTCCTCTCGTGATCGGATAAACGTCCATCCAGCCTCACCCCAGCCTGGAGAAAACAACCCAAGATTGTCCAGCCTCTCGTTACAGCTCATGCCCTCTAACCCAGGCAAAACTCTTCTGTGCCCTCTCCAAAGCCCCGACACCCTTCCGAGAGTGGGGGCGATCAGATCAGTATGAAATACTCCCGATGTGGCCTGACTGGAGTTTTATAAAGCTTCAACACAGCTTCCCGGCTTTTGAACTCAATGCATCAACTAATAAAGACAACCACACCATTTGCCTTCTTAACCACCCAATCAATCTGTGCAGTCTCTCTCAGGGAGCGATGAACTTGGAGTTCAAGATCCTTCTGATCATCAACACTGTTCAGGGTTTTGCATTTCACTGTGTACTGTCTCAGACATTCGACCTACCGAGCTGCCATAACTAATCAAATCTCACTGAGTTGTCTCAGGTCCTGTTGAATTTATTCCCAAGTGCACAATTACGGGAAGGTACAGGGACAGAGAAACACTGACTTGTAGCAGCATCACAGGCAAGTACATTCAGATAACACACAGAACACATTATACGATTCTGTGTCAGTAACAATCTATAAATATGTTTTATGTAATTAACAATAAATAAAATACATTGTGTCATGATCAATATTGAAAGGTGCATTTTGTGTCAATTTAGGTGTCACCATTGAAGAAACCAAGAATATCAGGTCAAAATCCGTAATGATCTACGCTGGAATAGTCAGACGCATCATGCAACAGTGAATGCAACAGGAGCCCTAAATTTTCACCATTGTTCAGCTTCAGTTAAGGAGAAGTTGTACCTCACCACTGTTAGGCCACATTTGGAATATGCAGTTGCTGCCTGGGACCCAAACACAAACAAAAACACTACTTCCATCGACCGAGACCAAAGACAGGCAGCCCGATTTGTCACAAATACCTATGAGAGAGAAGCCAGTGTTACTGAACGTCTAAATTCATTAAAGTGGAACTCTCTCCAAGATAGATGTGACCTGTCTTTACAAAATGTTAAATGGTCAACTCGACAGAGACTACCAATCCCACATCAAACCCAAACCTTTTAGGAGCAGAAGAGGGCACTCAACTCAGTATGAAATACTAACTACCAAATCAGATGTGTACAGCAATTCATTTTGCCCCGCACAATTAAAGCGAGGAATACTCGTCATCCTAACACAGTCACACAACCAAACCCAATTAAACTTAAGGCAGCTTTTCTTCTGGAAAAATCTCCTTCTTAAACCCACCCTCCGCCTCCTCCAGTTTAAATTCCATGCGGAATATTTTGGAGGATAAAGAACCAATAACAGACGTGGAGATGTTGAATTTGGCCCCTGTCTCCATTCCTCCTGTCGCCCACAACCAGCTCCGTTGTTTCTGTCACCGGGAGGCAGAGGCTGTTTCCTTGTGTCGGGGTGATGACTCCTTCTCTGCCGGCTGACCCGTTATTACTGGAGATGAGGCCGGTCAGTCAGCGGATTTAACCCGCAGATTGGAGCTGTGGGTGGCAATAAGGTCACGGGTGAACACACGGAGAGTGACGGGGACAGGGTGTGTGTGTGTGTCACGGGTGAACACACGGAGAGTGACGGGGACAGGGTGTGTGTGTGTGTGTGTGACGGGTGAACACACGGAGAGTGAAGGGGACAGGGGGTGTGTGTGTGTCACGGGTGAACACACGGAGAGTGAAGGGGACAGGGTGTTTGTGTGTGTGTGTCACGGGTGAACACACGGAGAGTGAAGGGGACAGGGTGTGTGTGTGTGTCACGGGTGAACACACGGAGAGTGAAGGGGACAGGGTGTGTGTGTCTGTGTCACGGGTGAACACACGGAGAGTGACGGGGACAGGGTGTGTGTGTGTGTGTGTCACGGGTGAACACACGGAGAGTGACGGGGACGGGGACAGGGTGTGTGTGTGTGTGTCACGGGTGAACACACGGAGAGTGAAGGGGACAGGGTGTGTGTATGTGTCACGGGTGAACACACGGAGAGTGAAGGGGACAGGGTGGGTGTGTGTGTGTGTCACGGGTGAACACACGGAGAGTGAAGGGGACAGGGTGTGTGTGTGTGTGTCACGGGTGAACACACGGAGAGTGAAGGGGACAGGGGTGTGTGTGTGTGTGTGTGTGTGTGTGTCACGGGTGAACACACGGAGAGTGAAGGGGACAGGGTGTGTGTGTGTGTCACGGGTGAACACACGGAGAGTGAAGGGGACAAGGTGTGTGTGTGTGTGTCATGGGTGAACACACGGAGAGTGAAGGGGACAGGGTGTGTGTGTGTGTGTGTCACGGGTGAACACACGGAGAGTGAAGGGGACAGGATAGGTGTGTGTGTGTGTCACGGGTGAACACACGGAGAGTGAAGGGGACAGGGTCTGTGTGTGTGTGTGTGTCACGGGTGAACACACGGAGAGTGAAGGGGACAGGGTGTGTGTGTGTGTCACGGGTGAACACACGGAGAGTGAAGGGGACAGGGTGTGTGTGTGTGTGTGTCACGGGTGAACACACGGAGAGTGAAGGGGACAAGATAGGTGTGTGTGTGTGTCACGGGTGAACACACGGAGAGTGAAGGGGACAGGGTGGGTGTGTGTGTCACGGGTGAGCACACGGAGAGTGAAGGGGACAGGGTGTGTGTGTGTGTGTGTGTGTGTCACGGGTGAACACACGGAGAGTGAAGGGGACAGGATAGGTGTGTGTGTGTGTCACGGGTGAACACACGGAGAGTGAAGGGGACAGGGTGTGTGTGTGTGTGTCACGGGTGAACACACGGAGAGTGAAGGGGACAGGGTGTGTGTGTGTGTCACGGGTGAACACACGGAGAGTGAAGGGGACAGAGTGTGTGTGTGTGTCACGGGTGAACACACGGAGAGTGAAGGGGACAGGGTGTGTGTGTGTCACGGGTGAACACACGGAGAGTGAAGGGGACAAGGTGTGTGTGTGTGTGTGTCATGGGTGAACACACGGAGAGTGAAGGGGACAGGGTGTGTGTGTGTGTGTGTGTCACGGGTGAACACACGGAGAGTGAAGGGGACAGGGTGTGTGTGTGTGTGTGTCACGGGTGAACACACGGAGAGTGAAGGGGACAGGGTGTGTGTGTGTGTGTGTGTCACGGGTGAACACACGGAGAGTGAAGGGGACAGGGTGTGTGTGTGTGTCACGGGTGAACACACGGAGAGTGAAGGGGACAGGGTGTGTGTGTGTGTCACGGGTGAACACACGGAGAGTGAAGGGGACAGGGTGAGTGTGTGTGTGTCACGGGTGAACACACGGAGAGTGAAGGGGACAGGGGTGTGTGTGTGTCACGGGTGAACACACGGAGAGTGAAGGGGACAGGGTGTGTGTGTGTGTGACGGGTGAACACGCGGAGAGTGAAGGGGACAGGGTGTGTGTGTGTGTCACGGGTGAACACACGGAGAGTGAAGGGGACAGGGTGTGTGTGTGTGTGTCACGGGTGAACACACGGAGAGTGAAGGGGACAGGGTGTGTGTGTGTGTGTCACGGGTGAACACACGGAGAGTGAAGGGGACAGGGTGTGTGTGTGTGTGTGTGTGTGTGTCACGGGTGAACACACGGAGAGTGAAGGGGACAGGGTGTGTGGGTGTGTGTGTGTCACGGGTGAACACACGGAGAGTGAAGGGGACAGGGTGTGTGGGTGTGTGTGTGTCACGGGTGAACACACGGAGAGTGAAGGGGACAGGGTGTGTGTGTGTGTGTGTATCACGGGTGAACACACGGAGAGTGAAGGGGACAGGGTGTGTGTGTGTGTCACGGGTGAACACACGGAGAGTGAAGGGGACAGGGTGTGTGTGTGTGTCACGGGTGAACACACGGAGAGTGAAGGGGACAGGGTGTGTGTGTGTGTGTCACGGGTGAACACACGGAGAGTGAAGGGGACAGGGTGTGTGTGTGTGTGTGTCACGGGTGAACACACGGAGAGTGAAGGGGACGGTGTGTGTGTGTGTGCGTCACGGGTGAACACACGGAGAGTGAAGGGGACAGGGTATGTGTGTGTGTGTCACGGGTGAACACACGGAGAGTGAAGGGGACAGGGTGTGTGTGTGTGTGTCACGGGTGAACACACGGAGAGTGAAGGGGACAGGGTGTGTGTGTGTGTGTCACGGGTGAACACACGGAGAGTGAAGGGGACAGGGTGTGTGTGTGTGTGTCACGGGTGAACACTCGGAGAGTGAAGGGGACAGGGTGGGTGTGTGTGTCACGGGTGAACACACGGAGAGTGAAGGGGACAGGGTGTGTGTGTGTGTCACGGGTGAACACACGGAGAGTGAAGGGGACAAGGTGTGTGTGTGTGTGTCATGGGTGAACACACGGAGTGTGAAGGGGACAGGGTGTGTGTGTGTGTGTGTGTCACGGGTGAACACACGGAGAGTGAAGGGGACAGGGTGTGTGTGTGTGTGTCACGGGTGAACACACGGAGAGTGAAGGGGACAGGGTGTGTGTGTGTGTGTCACAGGTGAACACACGGAGAGTGAAGGGGACAGGGTGTGTGTGTGTGTCACGGGTGAACACACGGAGAGTGAAGGGGACAGGGTGTGTGTGTGTGTGTGTGTCACGGGTGAACACACGGAGAGTGAAGGGGACAGGGTGTGTGTGTGTGTGTGTGTGTCACGGGTGAACACACGGAGAGTGAAGGGGACAGGGTGTGTGTGTGTGTCACGGGTGAACACACGGAGAGTGAAGGGGACAGGGTGTGTGTGTGTGTGTCACGGGTGAACACACGGAGAGTGAAGGGGACAGGGTGTGTGTGTGTGTGTCACGGGTGAACACACGGAGAGTGAAGGGGACAGGGTGTGTGTGTGTGTGTCACGGGTGAACACACGGAGAGTGAAGGGGACAGGGTGTGTGTGTGTGTGTCACGGGTGAACACACGGAGAGTGAAGGGGACGGGTGTGTGTGTGTGTGTGTGTCACGGGTGAACACACGGAGAGTGAAGGGGACGGGGTGTGTGTGTGTGTGTGTGTCACGGGTGAACACACGGAGAGTGAAGGGGACAGGGTGTGTGTGTGTGTCACGGGTGAACACACGGAGAGTGAAGGGGACAGGGTGTGTGTGTGTGTCACGGGTGAACACACGGAGAGTGAAGGGGACAGGGTGTGTGTGTGTGTCACGGGTGAACACACGGAGAGTGAAGGGGACAGGGTGTGTGTGTGTGTGTCACGGGTGAACACACGGAGAGTGAAGGGGACAGGGTGTGTGTGTGTGTCACGGGTGAACACACGGAGAGTGAAGGGGACAGGGTGTGTGTGTGTGTGTCACGGGTGAACACACGGAGAGTGAAGGGGACAGGGTGTGTGTGTGTGTGTGTCACGGGTGAACACACGGAGAGTGAAGGGGACAGGGTGTGTGTGTGTGTCACGGGTGAACACACGGAGAGTGAAGGGGACAGGGTGTGTGTGTGTGTGTGTGTGTCACGGGTGAACACACGGAGAGTGAAGGGGACAGGGTGTGTGTGTGTGTGTCACGGGTGAACACACGGAGAGTGAAGGGGACAGGGTGTGTGTGTGTGTGTCACGGGTGAACACACGGAGAGTGAAGGGGACAGGGTGTGTGTGTGTGTGTCACGGGTGAACACACGGAGAGTGAAGGGGACAGGGGGTGTGTGTGTGTCACGGGTGAACACACGGAGAGTGAAGGGGACAGGGTGTGTGTGTGTGTCACGGGTGAACACACGGAGAGTGAAGGGGACAGGTGTGTGTGTGTGTGTCACGGGTGAACACACGGAGAGTGAAGGGGACAGGGTGTGTGTGTGTGTGTCACGGGTGAACACACGGAGAGTGAAGGGGACAGGGTGTGTGTGTGTGTGTCACGGGTGAACACACGGAGAGTGAAGGGGACAGGGTGTGTGTGTGTGTGTCACGGGTGAACACACGGAGAGTGAAGGGGACAGGTTGTGTGTGTGTGTGTCACGGGTGAACACACGGAGAGTGAAGGGGACAGGGTGTGTGTGTGTGTGTCACGGGTGAACACACGGAGAGTGAAGGGGACAGGGTGTGTGTGTGTGTCACGGGTGAACACACGGAGAGTGAAGGGGACAGGGTGTGTGTGTGTGTGTCACGGGTGAACACACGGAGAGTGAAGGGGACAGGGTGTGTGTGTGTGTCACGGGTGAACACACGGAGAGTGAAGGGGACAGGGTGTGTGTGTGTGTGTCACGGGTGAACACACGGAGAGTGAAGGGGACAGGGTGTGTGTGTGTGTGTCACGGGTGAACACACGGAGAGTGAAGGGGACAGGGTGTGTGTGTGTGTGTGTCACGGGTGAACACACGGAGAGTGAAGGGGACGGGGTGTGTGTGTGTGTGTGTGTCACGGGTGAACACACGGAGAGTGAAGGGGACAGGGTGTGTGTGTGTGTCACGGGTGAACACACGGAGAGTGAAGGGGACAGGGTGTGTGTGTGTGTCACGGGTGAACACACGGAGAGTGAAGGGGACAGGGTGTGTGTGTGTGTCACGGGTGAACACACGGAGAGTGAAGGGGACAGGGTGTGTGTGTGTGTCACGGGTGAACACACGGAGAGTGAAGGGGACAGGGTGTGTGTGTGTGTCACGGGTGAACACACGGAGAGTGAAGGGGACAGGGTGTGTGTGTGTGTGTCACGGGTGAACACACGGAGAGTGAAGGGGACAGGGTGTGTGTGTGTGTCACGGGTGAACACACGGAGAGTGAAGGGGACAGGGTGTGTGTGTGTGTCACGGGTGAACACACGGAGAGTGAAGGGGACAGGGTGTGTGTGTGTGTCACGGGTGAACACACGGAGAGTGAAGGGGACAGGGTGTGTGTGTGTGTGTGTGTGTCACGGGTGAACACACGGAGAGAGAAGGGGACAGGGTGTGTGTGTGTGTGTCACGGGTGAACACACGGAGAGTGAAGGGGACAGGGTGTGTGTGTGTGTGTCACGGGTGAACACACGGAGAGTGAAGGGGACAGGGTGTGTGTGTGTGTGTCACGGGTGAACACACGGAGAGTGAAGGGGACAGGGTGTGTGTGTGTGTGTGTGTCACGGGTGAACACACGGAGAGTGAAGGGGACAGGGTGTGTGTGTGTGTGTCACGGGTGAACACACGGAGAGTGAAGGGGACAGGGTGTGTGTGTGTGTGTCACGGGTGAACACACGGAGAGTGAAGGGGACAGGGTGTGTGTGTGTGTGTCACGGGTGAACACACGGAGAGTGAAGGGGACAGGGTGTGTGTGTGTGTGTGTGTGTCACGGGTGAACACACGGAGAGTGAAGGGGACAGGGTGTGTGTGTGTGTGTGTGTCACGGGTGAACACACGGAGAGTGAAGGGGACAGGGTGTGTGTGTGTGTGTGTCACGGGTGAACACACGGAGAGTGAAGGGGACAGGGTGTGTGTGTGTGTGTGTGTCACGGGTGAACACACGGAGAGTGAAGGGGACACGGTGTGTGTGTGTGTGTCACGGGTGAACACACGGAGAGTGAAGGGGACAGGGTGTGTGTGTGTGTCACGGGTGAACACACGGAGAGTGAAGGGGACAGGGGTGTGTGTGTGTGTCACGGGTGAACACACGGAGAGTGAAGGGGACAGGGGTGTGTGTGTGTGTCACGGGTGAACACACGGAGAGTGAAGGGGACAGGGTGGGTGTGTGTGTGTGTCACGGGTGAACACACGGAGAGTGAAGGGGACAGGGTGTGTGTGTGTGTCACGGGTGAACACACGGAGAGTGAAGGGGACAGGGTGTGTGTGTGTGTCACGGGTGAACACACGGAGAGTGAAGGGGACAGGGTGTGTGTGTGTGTCACGGGTGAACACACGGAGAGTGAAGGGGACAGGGTGTGTGTGTGTGTGTGTGTCACGGGTGAACACACGGAGAGTGAAGGGGACAGGGTGTGTGTGTGTGTGTCACGGGTGAACACACGGAGAGTGAAGGGGACAGGGTGTGTGTGTGTGTCACGGGTGAACACACGGAGAGTGAAGGGGACAGGGTGTGTGTGTGTGTGTCACGGGTGAACACACGGAGAGTGAAGGGGACAGGGTGTGTGTGTGTGTGTGTGTGTCACGGGTGAACACACGGAGAGTGAAGGGGACAGGGTGTGTGTGTGTGTGTCACGGGTGAACACACGGAGAGTGAAGGGGACAGGGTGTGTGTGTGTGTCACGGGTGAACACACGGAGAGTGAAGGGGACAGGGTGTGTGTGTGTGTGTCACGGGTGAACACACGGAGAGTGAAGGGGACAGGGTGTGTGTGTGTGTGTGTGTCACGGGTGAACACACGGAGAGTGAAGGGGACAGGGTGTGTGTGTGTGTCACGGGTGAACACACGGAGAGTGAAGGGGACAGGGTGTGTGTGTGTGTGTGTGTGTCACGGGTGAACACACGGAGAGTGAAGGGGACAGGGTGTGTGTGTGTGTGTCACGGGTGAACACACGGAGAGTGAAGGGGACAGGTGTGTGTGTGTGTCACGGGTGAACACACGGAGAGTGAAGGGGACAGGGTGTGTGTGTGTGTGTCACGGGTGAACACACGGAGAGTGAAGGGGACAGGGTGTGTGTGTGTGTGTGTGTCACGGGTGAACACACGGAGAGTGAAGGGGACTGTGTGTGTGTGTGTGTGTGTGTCACGGGTGAACACACGGAGAGTGAAGGGGACAGGGTGTGTGTGTGTGTGTCACGGGTGAACACACGGAGAGTGAAGGGGACAGGGTGTGTGTGTGTGTGTGTCACGGGTGAACACACGGAGAGTGAAGGGGACAGGGTGTGTGTGTGTGTCACGGGTGAACACACGGAGAGTGAAGGGGACAGGGTGTGTGTGTGTGTGTCACGGGTGAACACACGGAGAGTGAAGGGGACAGGGTGTGTGTGTGTGTCACGGGTGAACACACGGAGAGTGAAGGGGACAGGGTGTGTGTGTGTGTGTCACGGGTGAACACACGGAGAGTGAAGGGGACAGGGTGTGTGTGTGTGTCACGGGTGAACACACGGAGAGTGAAGGGGACAGGGTGTGTGTGTGTGTCACGGGTGAACACACGGAGAGTGAAGGGGACAGGGTGTGTGTGTGTGTCACGGGTGAACACACGGAGAGTGAAGGGGACAGGGTGTGTGTGTGTGTGTCACGGGTGAACACACGGAGAGTGAAGGGGACAGGGTGTGTGTGTGTGTGTGTGTCACGGGTGAACACACGGAGAGTGAAGGGGACAGGGTGTGTGTGTGTGTCACGGGTGAACACACGGAGAGTGAAGGGGACAGGTGTGTGTGTGTGTGTCACGGGTGAACACACGGAGAGTGAAGGGGACAGGGTGTGTGTGTGTGTCACGGGTGAACACACGGAGAGTGAAGGGGACAGGGTGTGTGTGTGTGTGTGTCACGGGTGAACACACGGAGAGTGAAGGGGACAGGGTGTGTGTGTGTGTCACGGGTGAACACACGGAGAGTGAAGGGGACAGGGTGTGTGTGTGTGTGTGTCACGGGTGAACACACGGAGAGTGAAGGGGACAGGGTGTGTGTGTGTGTCACGGGTGAACACACGGAGAGTGAAGGGGACAGGGTGTGTGTGTGTGTCACGGGTGAACACACGGAGAGTGAAGGGGACAGGGTGTGTGTGTGTGTCACGGGTGAACACACGGAGAGTGAAGGGGACAGGGTGTGTGTGTGTGTCACGGGTGAACACACGGAGAGTGAAGGGGACAGGGTGTGTGTGTGTGTGTGTCACGGGTGAACACACGGAGAGTGAAGGGGACAGGGTGTGTGTGTGTGTGTGTGTCACGGGTGAACACACGGAGAGTGACGGGGACAGGGTGTGTGTGTGTGTGTGTCACGGGTGAACACACGGAGAGTGAAGGGGACAGGGTGTGTGTGTGTGTGTCACGGGTGAACACACGGAGAGTGAAGGGGACAGGGTGTGTGTGTGTGTGTCACGGGTGAACACACGGAGAGTGAAGGGGACAGGGTGTGTGTGTGTGTGTCACGGGTGAACACACGGAGAGTGAAGGGGACAGGGTGTGTGTGTGTGTGTGTCACGGGTGAACACACGGAGAGTGAAGGGGACAGGGTGTGTGTGTGTGTGTCACGGGTGAACACACGGAGAGTGAAGGGGACAGGGTGTGTGTGTGTGTCACGGGTGAACACACGGAGAGTGAAGGGGACAGGGTGTGTGTGTGTGTGTCACGGGTGAACACACGGAGAGTGAAGGGGACAGGGTGTGTGTGTGTGTGTGTGTCACGGGTGAACACACGGAGAGTGACGGGGACAGGGGTGTGTGTGTGTCACGGGTGAACACACGGAGAGTGAAGGGGACAGGGTGTGTGTGTGTGTGTGTCACGGGTGAACACACGGAGAGTGAAGGGGACAGGGTGTGTGTGTGTGTCACGGGTGAACACACGGAGAGTGAAGGGGACAGGGGGTGTGTGTGTGTGTCACGGGTGAACACACGGAGAGTGAAGGGGACAGGGTGTGTGTGTGTGTCACGGGTGAACACACGGAGAGTGAAGGGGACAGGGTGTGTGTGTGTGTGTCACGGGTGAACACACGGAGAGTGAAGGGGACAGGGTGTGTGTGTGTGTGTCACGGGTGAACACACGGAGAGTGAAGGGGACAGGGTGTGTGTGTGTGTGTCACGGGTGAACACACGGAGAGTGAAGGGGACAGGGTGTGTGTGTGTGTCACGGGTGAACACACGGAGAGTGAAGGGGACAGGGTGTGTGTGTGTGTGTCACGGGTGAACACACGGAGAGTGAAGGGGACAGGGTGTGTGTGTGTGTGTGTGTGTCACGGGTGAACACACGGAGAGTGAAGGGGACAGGGTGTGTGTGTGTGTGTCACGGGTGAACACACGGAGAGTGAAGGGGACAGGGTGTGTGTGTGTGTCACGGGTGAACACACGGAGAGTGAAGGGGACAGGGTGTGTGTGTGTGTCACGGGTGAACACACGGAGAGTGAAGGGGACAGGGTGTGTGTGTGTGTGTGTGTCACGGGTGAACACACGGAGAGTGAAGGGGACAGGGTGTGTGTGTGTGTGTGTCACGGGTGAACACACGGAGAGTGAAGGGGACAGGGTGTGTGTGTGTGTGTGTGTGTCACGGGTGAACACACGGAGAGTGAAGGGGACAGGGTGTGTGTGTGTGTGTGTGTCACGGGTGAACACACGGAGAGTGAAGGGGACAGGGTGTGTGTGTGTGTGTGTGTCACGGGTGAACACACGGAGAGTGAAGGGGACAGGGTGTGTGTGTGTGTGTCACGGGTGAACACACGGAGAGTGAAGGGGACAGGGTGTGTGTGTGTGTCACGGGTGAACACACGGAGAGTGAAGGGGACAGGGGTGTGTGTGTGTGTGTCACGGGTGAACACACGGAGAGTGAAGGGGACAGGGTGTGGTGTGTGTGTGTGTCACGGGTGAACACACGGAGAGTGAAGGGGACAGGGTGTGTGTGTGTGTGTCACGGGTGAACACACGGAGAGTGAAGGGGACAGGGTGTGTGTGTGTGTCACGGGTGAACACACGGAGAGTGAAGGGGACAGGGTGTGTGTGTGTGTCACGGGTGAACACACGGAGAGTGAAGGGGACAGGGGTGTGTGTGTGTGTCACGGGTGAACACACGGAGAGTGAAGGGGACAGGGTGTGTGTGTGTGTCACGGGTGAACACACGGAGAGTGAAGGGGACAGGGTGTGTGTGTGTGTCACGGGTGAACACACGGAGAGTGAAGGGGACAGGGTGTGTGTGTGTGTGTCACGGGTGAACACACGGAGAGTGAAGGGGACAGGGTGTGTGTGTGTGTCACGGGTGAACACACGGAGAGTGAAGGGGACAGGGTGTGTGTGTGTGTGTCACGGGTGAACACACGGAGAGTGAAGGGGACAGGGTGTGTGTGTGTGTGTCACGGGTGAACACACGGAGAGTGAAGGGGACAGGGTGTGTGTGTGTGTCACGGGTGAACACACGGAGAGTGAAGGGGACAGGGTGTGTGTGTGTGTGTGTGTGTGTCACGGGTGAACACACGGAGAGTGAAGGGGACAGGGTGTGTGTGTGTGTGTCACGGGTGAACACACGGAGAGTGAAGGGGACAGGGTGTGTGTGTGTGTGTCACGGGTGAACACACGGAGAGTGAAGGGGACAGGGTGTGTGTGTGTGTGTGTGTCACGGGTGAACACACGGAGAGTGAAGGGGACAGGGTGTGTGTGTGTGTGTGTCACGGGTGAACACACGGAGAGTGAAGGGGACAGGGTGTGTGTGTGTGTGTCACGGGTGAACACACGGAGAGTGACGGGGACAGGGTGTGTGTGTGTGTCACGGGTGAACACACGGAGAGTGAAGGGGACAGGGTGTGTGTGTGTGTCACGGGTGAACACACGGAGAGTGAAGGGGACAGGGTGTGTGTGTGTGTGTCACGGGTGAACACACGGAGAGTGAAGGGGACAGGGTGTGTGTGTGTGTGTCACGGGTGAACACACGGAGAGTGAAGGGGACAGGGTGTGTGTGTGTGTGTCACGGGTGAACACACGGAGAGTGAAGGGGACACGGTGTGTGTGTGTGTGTGTCACGGGTGAACACACGGAGAGTGAAGGGGACAGGGTGTGTGTGTGTGTGTCACGGGTGAACACACGGAGAGTGAAGGGGACAGGGTGTGTGTGTGTGTGTCACGGGTGAACACACGGAGAGTGAAGGGGACAGGGTGTGTGTGTGTGTCACGGGTGAACACACGGAGAGTGAAGGGGACAAGGTGTGTGTGTGTGTCACGGGTGAACACACGGAGAGTGAAGGGGACAGGGTGTGTGTGTGTGTCACGGGTGAACACACGGAGAGTGAAGGGGACAGGGTGTGTGTGTGTGTGTCACGGGTGAACACACGGAGAGTGAAGGGGACAGGGTGTGTGTGTGTGTCACGGGTGAACACACGGAGAGTGAAGGGGACAGGGTGTGTGTGTGTGTGTGTCACGGGTGAACACACGGAGAGTGAAGGGGACAGGGTGTGTGTGTGTGTCACGGGTGAACACACGGAGAGTGAAGGGGACAAGGTGTGTGTGTGTGTCACGGGTGAACACACGGAGAGTGAAGGGGACAGGGTGTGTGTGTGTGTCACGGGTGAACACACGGAGAGTGAAGGGGACAGGGTGTGTGTGTGTGTGTGTCACGGGTGAACACACGGAGAGTGAAGGGGACAGGGTGTGTGTGTGTGTGTCACGGGTGAACACACGGAGAGTGAAGGGGACAGGGTGTGTGTGTGTGTGTGTGTCACGGGTGAACACACGGAGAGTGAAGGGGACAGGGTGTGTGTGTGTGTCACGGGTGAACACACGGAGAGTGAAGGGGACAGGGTGTGTGTGTGTGTGTCACGGGTGAACACACGGAGAGTGAAGGGGACAGGGTGTGTGTGTGTGTCACGGGTGAACACACGGAGAGTGAAGGGGACAGGGTGTGTGTGTGTGTCACGAGTGAACACACGGAGAGTGAAGGGGACAGGGTGTGTGTGTGTGTCACGGGTGAACACACGGAGAGTGAAGGGGACAGGGTGTGTGTGTGT
Source organism: Mobula hypostoma (assembly GCF_963921235.1). Classification (NCBI taxonomy): domain Eukaryota; kingdom Metazoa; phylum Chordata; class Chondrichthyes; order Myliobatiformes; family Myliobatidae; genus Mobula; species Mobula hypostoma. Next base: position 463,875 of record NW_026948208.1, read on the forward strand.
GTCACGGGTGAACACACGGAGAGTGAAGGGGACAGGGTGTGTGTGTGTGTGTGTGTCACGGGTGAACACACGGAGAGTGAAGGGGACAGGGTGTGTGTGTGTGTGTGTGTCACGGGTGAACACACGGAGAGTGAAGGGGACAGGGTGTGTGTGTGTGTGTCACGGGTGAACACACGGAGAGTGAAGGGGACAGGGTGTGTGTGTGTGTGTCACGGGTGAACACACGGAGAGTGTCGGGGACAGGGTGTGTGTGTGTGTGTGTGTCACGGGTGAACACACGGAGAGTGAAGGGGACAGGGTGTGTGTGTGTGTGTGTCACGGGTGAACACACGGAGAGTGAAGGGGACAGGGTGTGTGTGTGTGTGTGTGTGTCACGGGTGAACACACGGAGAGTGAAGGGGACAGGGTGTGTGTGTGTGTGTCACGGGTGAACACACGGAGAGTGAAGGGGACAGGGTGTGTGTGTGTGTGTGTGTCACGGGTGAACACACGGAGAGTGAAGGGGACAGGGTGTGTGTGTGTGTCACGGGTGAACACACGGAGAGTGAAGGGGACAGGGTGTGTGTGTGTGTGTGTCACGGGTGAACACACGGAGAGTGAAGGGGACAGGGTGTGTGTGTGTGTGTGTCACGGGTGAACACACGGAGAGTGAAGGGGACAGGGTGTGTGTGTGTGTCACGGGTGAACACACGGAGAGTGAAGGGGACAGGGTGTGTGTGTGTGTCACGGGTGAACACACGGAGAGTGAAGGGGACAGGGTGTGTGTGTGTGTGTGTCACGGGTGAACACACGGAGAGTGAAGGGGACAGGGTGGGTGTGTGTGTGTGTCACGGGTGAACACACGGAGAGTGAAGGGGACAGGGTGTGTGTGTGTGTGTCACGGGTGAACACACGGAGAGTGAAGGGGACAGGGTGTGTGTGTGTGTGTGTCACGGGTGAACACACGGAGAGTGAAGGGGACAGGGTGTGTGTGTGTGTGTGTCACGGGTGAACACACGGAGAGTGAAGGGGACAGGGTGTGTGTGTGTGTGTCACGGGTGAACACACGGAGAGTGAAGGGGACAGGGTGTGTGTGTGTGTGTGTCACGGGTGAACACACGGAGAGTGAAGGGGACAGGGTGTGTGTGTGTGTGTGTCACGGGTGAACACACGGAGAGTGAAGGGGACAGGGTGTGTGTGTGTGTCACGGTGAACACACGGAGAGTGATGGGGACAGGGTGTGTGTGTGTGTGTGTGTGTGTCACGGGTGAACACACGGAGAGTGAAGGGGACAGGGTGTGTGTGTGTGTGTGTCACGGGTGAACACACGGAGAGTGAAGGGGACAGGGTGTGTGTGTGTGTGTGTCACGGGTGAACACACGGAGAGTGAAGGGGACAGGGTGTGTGTGTGTGTCATGGGTGAACACACGGAGAGTGATGGGGACAGGGTGTGTGTGTGTGTGTCACGGGTGAACACACGGAGAGTGAAGGGGACAGAGTGTGTGTGTGTGTCACGGGTGAACACACGGAGAGTGAAGGGGACAGGGTGTGTGTGTGTGTCACGGGTGAACACACGGAGAGTGACGGGGACAGGGTGTGTGTGTGTGTGTCACGGGTGAACACACGGAGAGTGAAGGGGACAGGGTGTGTGTGTGTGTGTGTGTGTCACGGGTGAACACACGGAGAGTGAAGGGGACAGGGTGTGTGTGTGTGTGTGTCACGGGTGAACACACGGAGAGTGACGGGGACAGGGTGTGTGTGTGTCACGAGTGAACACACGGAGAGTGAAGGGGACAGGGTGTGTGTGTGTGTGTCACGGGTGAACACACGGAGAGTGAAGGGGACAGGGTGTGTGTGTGTGTGTGTCACGGGTGAACACACGGAGAGAGACGGGGACAGGGTGTGTGTGTGTGTGTGTGTGTGTCACGGGTGAACACACGGAGAGTGAAGGGGACAGGGTGTGTGTGTGTGTGTGTGTCACGGGTGAACACACGGAGAGTGACGGGGACAGGGTGTGTGTGTGTGTGTCACGAGTGAACACACGGAGAGTGAAGGGGACAGGGTGTGTGTGTGTGTGTCACGAGTGAACAAACGGAGAGTGACGGGGACAGGGTGTGTGTGTGTGTGTGTGACGGGTGAACACACGGAGAGTGAAGGGGACAGGGTGTGTGTGTGTCACGAGTGAACACACGGAGAGTGAAGGGGACAGGGTGTGTGTGTGTGTGTGTGTCACGGGTGAACACACGGAGAGTGAAGGGGACAGGGTGTGTGTGTGTGTCACGGGTGAACACACGGAGAGTGAAGGGGACAGGGTGTGTGTGTGTGTCACGGGTCAACACACGGAGAGTGAAGGGGACAGGGTGGGTGTGTGTGTGTGTGTCACGGGTGAACACACGGAGAGTGAAGGGGACAGGGTGTGTGTGTGTGTGTCACGGGTGAACACACGGAGAGTGAAGGGGACAGGGTGTGTGTGTGTGTCACGGGTGAACACACGGAGAGTGAAGGGGACAGGGTGTGTGTGTGTGTCACGAGTGAACACACGGAGAGTGAAGGGGACAGGGTGTGTGTGTGTGTCACGGGTGAACACACGGAGAGTGAAGGGGACAGGGTGTGTGTGTGTGTGTCACGGGTGAACACACGGAGAGTGAAGGGGACAGGGGTGTGTGTGTGTGTGTCACGGGTGAACACACGGAGAGTGAAGGGGACAGGGTGTGTGTGTGTGTCACGGGTGAACACACGGAGAGTGAAGGGGACAGGGTGTGTGTGTGTGTCACGGGTGAAAACACGGAGAGTGTAGGGGACAGGGTGTGTGTGTGTGTGTGTCACGGGTGAACACACGGAGAGTGAAGGGGACAGGGTGTGTGTGTGTGTGTGTCACGGGTGAACACACGGAGAGTGAAGGGGACAGGGTGTGTGTGTGTGTCATGGGTGAACACACGGAGAGTGATGGGGACAGGGTGTGTGTGTGTGTGTCACGGGTGAACACACGGAGAGTGAAGGGGACAGAGTGTGTGTGTGTGTCACGGGTGAACACACGGAGAGTGAAGGGGACAGGGTGTGTGTGTGTGTCACGGGTGAACACACGGAGAGTGACGGGGACAGGGTGTGTGTGTGTGTGTCACGGGTGAACACACGGAGAGTGAAGGGGACAGGGTGTGTGTGTGTGTGTGTGTGTCACGGGTGAACACACGGAGAGTGAAGGGGACAGGGTGTGTGTGTGTGTGTCACGGGTGAACACACGGAGAGTGAAGGGGACAGGGTGTGTGTGTGTGTCACGGGTGAACACACGGAGAGTGAAGGGGACAGGTGTGTGTGTGTGTCACGAGTGAACACACGGAGAGTGACGGGGACAGGGTGTGTGTGTGTGTGTGTGTCACGGGTGAACACACGGAGAGTGAAGGGGACAGGGGGTGTGTGTGTGTCACGAGTGAACAAACGGAGAGTGACGGGGACAGGGTGTGTGTGTGTGTGTGTGTCACGGGTGAACACACGGAGAGTGAAGGGGACAGGGTGTGTGTGTGTGTGTGTGTCACGGGTGAACACACGGAGAGTGAAGGGGACAGGGTGTGTGTGTGTGTCACGAGTGAACACACGGAGAGTGAAGGGGACAGGGTGTGTGTGTGTGTGTCACGAGTGAACACACGGAGAGTGAAGGGGACAGGGTGTGTGTGTGTCACGAGTGAACACACGGAGAGTGAAGGGGACAGGGTGTGTGTGTGTGTGTGTGTGTCACGGGTGAACACACGGAGAGTGAAGGGGACAGGGTGTGTGTGTGTGTGTGTGTCACGGGTGAACACACGGAGAGTGAAGGGGACAGGGTGTGTGTGTGTGTGTCACGGGTGAACACACGGAGAGTGAAGGGGACAGGGTGTGTGTGTGTGTGTGTGTCACGGGTGAACACACGGAGAGTGAAGGGGACAGGGTGTGTGTGTGTGTCACGGGTGAACACACGGAGAGTGAAGGGGACAGGGTGTGTGTGTGTGTCACGGGTGAACACACGGAGAGTGAAGGGGACAGGGGGTGTGTGTGTGTGTCACGGGTGAACACACGGAGAGTGAAGGGGACAGGGTGTGTGTGTGTGTCACGGGTGAACACACGGAGAGTGAAGGGGACAGGGTGTGTGTGTGTGTGTCACGGGTGAACACACGGAGAGTGAAGGGGACAGGGTGTGTGTGTGTGTCACGGGTGAACACACGGAGAGTGAAGGGGACAGGGTGTGTGTGTGTGTCACGGGTGAACACACGGAGAGTGAAGGGGACAGGGTGTGTGTGTGTGTCACGGGTGAACACACGGAGAGTGAAGGGGACAGGGTGTGTGTGTGTGTGTGTGTCACGGGTGAACACACGGAGAGTGACGGGGACAGGGTGTGTGTGTGTGTGTCACGGGTGAACACACGGAGAGTGAAGGGGACAGGGTGTGTGTGTGTGTCACGGGTGAACACACGGAGAGTGAAGGGGACAGGGTGTGTGTGTGTGTCACGGGTGAACACACGGAGAGTGACGGGGACAGGGTGTGTGTGTGTGTCACGGGTGAACACACGGAGAGTGAAGGGGACAGGGTGTGTGTGTGTGTCACGGGTGAACACACGGAGAGTGAAGGGGACAGGGTGTATGTGTGTGTGTGTGTGTCACGGGTGAACACACGGAGAGTGAAGGGGACAGGGTGTGTGTGTGTGTGTGTGTCACGGGTGAACACACGGAGAGTGACGGGGACAGGGTGTGTGTGTGTGTGTGTCACGGGTGAACACACGGAGAGTGAAGGGGACAGGGTGTGTGTGTGTGTGTCACGGGTGAACACACGGAGAGTGACGGGGACAGGGTGTGTGTGTGTGTCACGGGTGAACACACGGAGAGTGAAGGGGACAGGGTGTGTGTGTGTGTCACGGGTGAACACACGGAGAGTGAAGGGGACAGGGTGTGTGTGTGTGTGTCACGGGTGAACACACGGAGAGTGAAGGGGACAGGGTGTGTGTGTGTGTGTCACGGGTGAACACACGGAGAGTGAAGGGGACAGGGTGTGTGTGTGTGTGTCACGGGTGAACACACGGAGAGTGAAGGGGACACTGTGTGTGTGTGTGTGTCACGGGTGAACACACGGAGAGTGAAGGGGACAGGGTGTGTGTGTGTGTGTCACGGGTGAACACACGGAGAGTGAAGGGGACAGGTGTGTGTGTGTGTCACGGGTGAACACACGGAGAGTGAAGGGGACAGGGTGTGTGTGTGTCACGGGTGAACACACGGAGAGTGAAGGGGACAGGGGTGTGTGTGTGTGTCACGGGTGAACACACGGAGAGTGAAGGGGACAGGGTGTGTGTGTGTGTCACGGGTGAACACACGGAGAGTGAAGGGGACAGGGGTGTGTGTGTGTGTCACGGGTGAACACACGGAGAGTGAAGGGGACAGGGTGTGTGTGTGTGTGTCACGGGTGAACACACGGAGAGTGAAGGGGACAGGGTGTGTGTGTGTGTCACGGGTGAACACACGGAGAGTGAAGGGGACAGGGTGTGTGTGTGTGTGTCACGGGTGAACACACGGAGAGTGAAGGGGACAGGGTGTGTGTGTGTGTGTCACGGGTGAACACACGGAGAGTGAAGGGGACAGGGTGGGTGTGTGTGTGTGTGTCACGGGTGAACACACGGAGAGTGAAGGGGACAGGGTGTGTGTGTGTGTGTGTCACGGGTGAACACACGGAGAGTGAAGGGGACAGGGTGTGTGTGTGTGTCACGGGTGAACACACGGAGAGTGAAGGGGACAGGGTGTGTGTGTGTGTCACGGGTGAACACACGGAGAGTGAAGGGGACAGGTGTGTGTGTGTGTGTCACGGGTGAACACACGGAGAGTGAAGGGGACAGGGTGTGTGTGTGTGTGTCACGGGTGAACACACGGAGAGTGAAGGGGACAGGGTGTGTGTGTGTGTCACGGGTGAACACACGGAGAGTGAAGGGGACAGGGTGTGTGTGTGTGTGTCACGGGTGAACACACGGAGAGTGAAGGGGACAGGGTGTGTGTGTGTGTGTCACGGGTGAACACACGGAGAGTGAAGGGGACAGGGTGTGTGTGTGTGTCACGGGTGAACACACGGAGAGTGAAGGGGACAGGGTGTGTGTGTGTGTGTGTGTCACGGGTGAACACACGGAGAGTGAAGGGGACAGGTGTGTGTGTGTGTGTCACGGGTGAACACACGGAGAGTGAAGGGGACAGGGGTGTGTGTGTGTCACGGGTGAACACACGGAGAGTGAAGGGGACAGGGTGTGTGTGTGTGTGTGTGTCACGGGTGAACACACGGAGAGTGAAGGGGACAGGGTGTGTGTGTGTGTGTCACGGGTGAACACACGGAGAGTGAAGGGGACAGGGTGGTGTGTGTGTGTGTGTCACGGGTGAACACACGGAGAGTGAAGGGGACAGGGTGTGTGTGTGTGTGTGTCACGGGTGAACACACGGAGAGTGAAGGGGACAGGGGGTGTGTGTGTGTGTGTCACGGGTGAACACACGGAGAGTGAAGGGGACAGGGTGTGTGTGTGTGTGTGTGTCACGGGTGAACACACGGAGAGTGAAGGGGACAGGGTGTGTGTGTGTGTCACGGGTGAACACACGGAGAGTGAAGGGGACAGGGTGGGTGTGTGTGTGTGTCACGGGTGAACACACGGAGAGTGAAGGGGACAGGGTGTGTGTGTGTGTGTGTGTCACGGGTGAACACACGGAGAGTGAAGGGGACAGGGTGTGTGTGTGTGTGTCACGGGTGAACACACGGAGAGTGAAGGGGACAGGGTGTGTGTGTGTGTGTCACGGGTGAACACACGGAGAGTGAAGGGGACAGGGGTGTGTGTGTGTGTGTCACGGGTGAACACACGGAGAGTGAAGGGGACAGGGGTGTGTGTGTGTGTGTCACGGGTGAACACACGGAGAGTGAAGGGGACAGGGTGTGTGTGTGTGTGTCACGGGTGAACACACGGAGAGTGAAGGGGACAGGGTGTGTGTGTGTGTGTCACGGGTGAACACACGGAGAGTGAAGGGGACAGGGTGTGTGTGTGTGTGTCACGGGTGAACACACGGAGAGTGAAGGGGACACTGTGTGTGTGTGTGTGTCACGGGTGAACACACGGAGAGTGAAGGGGACAGGGTGTGTGTGTGTGTGTCACGGGTGAACACACGGAGAGTGAAGGGGACAGGGTGTGTGTGTGTGTCACGGGTGAACACACGGAGAGTGAAGGGGACAGGGTGTGTGTGTGTGTCACGGGTGAACACACGGAGAGTGAAGGGGACAGGGTGTGTGTGTGTGTCACGGGTGAACACACGGAGAGTGAAGGGGACAGGGTGTGTGTGTGTGTGTCACGGGTGAACACACGGAGAGTGAAGGGGACAGGGTGTGTGTGTGTGTGTCACGGGTGAACACACGGAGAGTGAAGGGGACAGGGTGTGTGTGTGTGTCACGGGTGAACACACGGAGAGTGAAGGGGACAGGGTGTGTGTGTGTGTGTCACGGGTGAACACACGGAGAGTGAAGGGGACAGGGTGTGTGTGTGTGTGTCACGGGTGAACACACGGAGAGTGAAGGGGACAGGGTGTGTGTGTGTGTGTCACGGGTGAACACACGGAGAGTGAAGGGGACAGGGTGTGTGTGTGTGTCACGGGTGAACACACGGAGAGTGAAGGGGACAGGTGTGTGTGTGTGTGTCACGGGTGAACACACGGAGAGTGAAGGGGACAGGGTGTGTGTGTGTGTCACGGGTGAACACACGGAGAGTGAAGGGGACAGGGTGTGTGTGTGTGTGTCACGGGTGAACACACGGAGAGTGAAGGGGACAGGGTGTGTGTGTGTGTGTGTGTGTCACGGGTGAACACACGGAGAGTGAAGGGGACAGGGTGTGTGTGTGTGTGTCACGGGTGAACACACGGAGAGTGAAGGGGACAGGGTGTGTGTGTGTGTCACGGGTGAACACACGGAGAGTGAAGGGGACAGGGTGTGTGTGTGTGTGTCACGGGTGAACACACGGAGAGTGACGGGGACAGGGTGTGTGTGTGTGTGTGTGTCACGGGTGAACACACGGAGAGTGAAGGGGACAGGGTGTGTGTGTGTGTCACGGGTGAACACACGGAGAGTGAAGGGGACAGGGGGTGTGTGTGTGTGTGTCACGGGTGAACACACGGAGAGTGAAGGGGACAGGGTGTGTGTGTGTGTGTGTGTCACGGGTGAACACACGGAGAGTGAAGGGGACAGGGTGTGTGTGTGTCACGGGTGAACACACGGAGAGTGAAGGGGACAGGGTGTGTGTGTGTGTGTCACGGGTGAACACACGGAGAGTGACGGGGACAGGTGTGTGTGTGTGTCACGGGTGAACACACGGAGAGTGAAGGGGACAGGGTGTGTGTGTGTGTGTGTCACGGGTGAACACACGGAGAGTGAAGGGGACAGGGTGTGTGTGTGTGTGTGTCACGGGTGAACACACGGAGAGTGAAGGGGACAGGGTGTGTGTGTGTGTGTCACGGGTGAACACACGGAGAGTGAAGGGGACAGGGTGTGTGTGTGTGTCACGGGTGAACACACGGAGAGTGAAGGGGACAGGGTGTGTGTGTGTGTCACGGGTGAACACACGGAGAGTGAAGGGGACAGGGTGTGTGTGTGTGTCACGGGTGAACACACGGAGAGTGAAGGGGACAGGGGGTGTGTGTGTGTGTCACGGGTGAACACACGGAGAGTGAAGGGGACAGGGTGTGTGTGTGTGTCACGGGTGAACACACGGAGAGTGAAGGGGACAGGGTGTGTGTGTGTGTGTCACGGGTGAACACACGGAGAGTGAAGGGGACAGGGTGTGTGTGTGTGTGTCACGGGTGAACACACGGAGAGTGAAGGGGACAGGGTGTGTGTGTGTGTCACGGGTGAACACACGGAGAGTGAAGGGGACAGGGGGTGTGTGTGTGTGTCACGGGTGAACACACGGAGAGTGAAGGGGACAGGGTGGTGTGTGTGTGTGTGTCACGGGTGAACACACGGAGAGTGAAGGGGACAGGGTGTGTGTGTGTGTCACGGGTGAACACACGGAGAGTGAAGGGGACAGGGTGTGTGTGTGTGTGTCACGGGTGAACACACGGAGAGTGAAGGGGACAGGTGTGTGTGTGTGTGTCACGGGTGAACACACGGAGAGTGAAGGGGACAGGGTGTGTGTGTGTGTGTGTCACGGGTGAACACACGGAGAGTGAAGGGGACAGGGTGTGTGTGTGTGTGTCACGGGTGAACACACGGAGAGTGAAGGGGACAGGGTGTGTGTGTGTGTGTCACGGGTGAACACACGGAGAGTGAAGGGGACAGGGTGTGTGTGTGTGTCACGGGTGAACACACGGAGAGTGAAGGGGACAGGGTGTGTGTGTGTGTCACGGGTGAACACACGGAGAGTGAAGGGGACAGGGTGTGTGTGTGTGTCACGGGTGAACACACGGAGAGTGAAGGGGACAGTGGTGTGTGTGTGTGTGTCACGGGTGAACACACGGAGAGTGAAGGGGACAGGGTGTGTGTGTGTGTGTCACGGGTGAACACACGGAGAGTGAAGGGGACAGGGTGTGTGTGTGTGTGTGTGTCACGGGTGAACACACGGAGAGTGAAGGGGACAGGGTGTGTGTGTGTGTCACGGGTGAACACACGGAGAGTGAAGGGGACAGGGTGTGTGTGTGTGTGTCACGGGTGAACACACGGAGAGTGAAGGGGACAGGGTGTGTGTGTGTGTGTCACGGGTGAACACACGGAGAGTGAAGGGGACAGGGTGTGTGTGTGTGTGTGTGTCACGGGTGAACACACGGAGAGTGAAGGGGACAGGGTGTGTGTGTGTGTCACGGGTGAACACACGGAGAGTGAAGGGGACAGGGTGTGTGTGTGTGTCACGGGTGAACACACGGAGAGTGAAGGGGACAGGGTGTGTGTGTGTGTGTCACGGGTGAACACACGGAGAGTGAAGGGGACAGTGGTGTGTGTGTGTGTGTCACGGGTGAACACACGGAGAGTGAAGGGGACAGGGTGTGTGTGTGTGTGTCACGGGTGAACACACGGAGAGTGAAGGGGACAGGGTGTGTGTGTGTGTGTCACGGGTGAACACACGGAGAGTGAAGGGGACAGGGTGTGTGTGTGTGTGTCACGGGTGAACACACGGAGAGTGAAGGGGACAGGGTGTGTGTGTGTGTGTCACGGGTGAACACACGGAGAGTGAAGGGGACAGTGTGTGTGTGTGTGTGTGTCACGGGTGAACACACGGAGAGTGAAGGGGACAGGGTGTGTGTGTGTGTGTCACGGGTGAACACACGGAGAGTGAAGGGGACAGGGTGTGTGTGTGTGTGTCACGGGTGAACACACGGAGAGTGAAGGGGACAGGGTGTGTGTGTGTGTGTGTGTGTGTCACGGGTGAACACACGGAGAGTGAAGGGGACAGGGTGTGTGTGTGTGTGTCACGGGTGAACACACGGAGAGTGAAGGGGACAGGTGTGTGTGTGTGTGTCACGGGTGAACACACGGAGAGTGAAGGGGACAGGGGGTGTGTGTGTGTGTGTGTCACGGGTGAACACACGGAGAGTGAAGGGGACAGGGTGTGTGTGTGTGTCACGGGTGAACACACGGAGAGTGAAGGGGACAGGGTGTGTGTGTGTGTGTCACGGGTGAACACACGGAGAGTGAAGGGGACAGGGTGGTGTGTGTGTGTGTGTCACGGGTGAACACACGGAGAGTGAAGGGGACAGGTGTGTGTGTGTGTGTCACGGGTGAACACACGGAGAGTGAAGGGGACAGGGTGTGTGTGTGTGTGTCACGGGTGAACACACGGAGAGTGAAGGGGACAGGGTGTGTGTGTGTGTCACGGGTGAACACACGGAGAGTGAAGGGGACAGGGTGTGTGTGTGTGTGTCACGGGTGAACACACGGAGAGTGAAGGGGACAGGGTGTGTGTGTGTGTGTCACGGGTGAACACACGGAGAGTGAAGGGGACAGGGTGTGTGTGTGTGTCACGGGTGAACACACGGAGAGTGAAGGGGACAGGGTGTGTGTGTGTGTGTCACGGGTGAACACACGGAGAGTGAAGGGGACAGGGTGTGTGTGTGTGTGTCACGGGTGAACACACGGAGAGTGAAGGGGACAGGGTGTGTGTGTGTGTCACGGGTGAACACACGGAGAGTGAAGGGGACAGGTGTGTGTGTGTGTGTCACGGGTGAACACACGGAGAGTGAAGGGGACAGGGTGGTGTGTGTGTGTGTGTCACGGGTGAACACACGGAGAGTGAAGGGGACAGGGGTGTGTGTGTGTGTGTCACGGGTGAACACACGGAGAGTGAAGGGGACAGGGGTGTGTGTGTGTGTCACGGGTGAACACACGGAGAGTGAAGGGGACAGGGTGGGTGTGTGTGTGTGTCACGGGTGAACACACGGAGAGTGAAGGGGACAGGGTGTGTGTGTGTGTGTCACGGGTGAACACACGGAGAGTGAAGGGGACAGGGTGTGTGTGTGTGTGTCACGGGTGAACACACGGAGAGTGAAGGGGACAGGTGTGTGTGTGTGTGTCACGGGTGAACACACGGAGAGTGAAGGGGACAGGGTGTGTGTGTGTGTGTCACGGGTGAACACACGGAGAGTGAAGGGGACAGGGTGTGTGTGTGTGTGTCACGGGTGAACACACGGAGAGTGAAGGGGACAGGGTGTGTGTGTGTGTGTGTGTGTGTGTGTCACGGGTGAACACACGGAGAGTGAAGGGGACAGGGTGTGTGTGTGTGTGTGTGTCACGGGTGAACACACGGAGAGTGAAGGGGACAGGGTCTGGTGTGTGTGTGTGTGTCACGGGTGAACACACGGAGAGTGAAGGGGACAGGGTGTGTGTGTGTGTCACGGGTGAACACACGGAGAGTGAAGGGGACAGGGGTGTGTGTGTGTGTGTCACGGGTGAACACACGGAGAGTGAAGGGGACAGGGTGTGTGTGTGTGTCACGGGTGAACACACGGAGAGTGAAGGGGACAGGGGTGTGTGTGTGTGTGTCACGGGTGAACACACGGAGAGTGAAGGGGACAGGGTGTGTGTGTGTGTGTCACGGGTGAACACACGGAGAGTGAAGGGGACAGGGTGTGTGTGTGTGTGTGTGTGTGTCACGGGTGAACACACGGAGAGTGAAGGGGACAGGGGGTGTGTGTGTGTGTCACGGGTGAACACACGGAGAGTGAAGGGGACAGGGTGTGTGTGTGTGTGTCACGGGTGAACACACGGAGAGTGAAGGGGACAGGGTGTGTGTGTGTGTGTCACGGGTGAACACACGGAGAGTGAAGGGGACAGGTGTGTGTGTGTGTGTCACGGGTGAACACACGGAGAGTGAAGGGGACAGGGTGTGTGTGTGTGTGTCACGGGTGAACACACGGAGAGTGAAGGGGACAGGGTGTGTGTGTGTGTGTGTGTCACGGGTGAACACACGGAGAGTGAAGGGGACAGGGTGTGTGTGTGTGTGTCACGGGTGAACACACGGAGAGTGAAGGGGACAGGTGTGTGTGTGTGTGTCACGGGTGAACACACGGAGAGTGAAGGGGACAGGGTGGGTGTGTGTGTGTGTGTCACGGGTGAACACACGGAGAGTGAAGGGGACAGGGTGTGTGTGTGTGTGTCACGGGTGAACACACGGAGAGTGAAGGGGACAGGGTGTGTGTGTGTGTGTGTGTCACGGGTGAACACACGGAGAGTGAAGGGGACAGGGTGTGTGTGTGTGTGTGTGTCACGGGTGAACACACGGAGAGTGAAGGGGACAGGGTGTGTGTGTGTGTGTCACGGGTGAACACACGGAGAGTGAAGGGGACAGGGTGTGTGTGTGTGTGTCACGGGTGAACACACGGAGAGTGAAGGGGACAGGGTGTGTGTGTGTGTGTCACGGGTGAACACACGGAGAGTGAAGGGGACAGGGTGTGTGTGTGTGTGTGTCACGGGTGAACACACGGAGAGTGAAGGGGACAGGGTGTGTGTGTGTGTGTCACGGGTGAACACACGGAGAGTGAAGGGGACAGGGTGTGTGGTGTGTGTGTGTGTGTGTCACGGGTGAACACACGGAGAGTGAAGGGGACAGGGTGTGTGTGTGTGTGTCACGGGTGAACACACGGAGAGTGAAGGGGACAGGGTGTGTGTGTGTGTGTGTCACGGGTGAACACACGGAGAGTGAAGGGGACAGGGTGTGTGTGTGTGTGTCACGGGTGAACACACGGAGAGTGAAGGGGACAGGGTGTGTGTGTGTGTGTGTGTCACGGGTGAACACACGGAGAGTGAAGGGGACAGGGTGTGTGTGTGTGTGTCACGGGTGAACACACGGAGAGTGAAGGGGACAGGGTGTGTGTGTGTGTGTCACGGGTGAACACACGGAGAGTGAAGGGGACAGGGTGTGTGTGTGTGTCACGGGTGAACACACGGAGAGTGAAGGGGACAGGGTGTGTGTGTGTGCCGGGGGTCGGAGAGACAGAGGTGAGGGAGCCACTCTGACCACCTGCCGGACATCTGACAGGATCCAGACACGCAAGGCCGGGTGAAGGCCCAGGTCTCCGAGTTCACGTCTCCTTATGTCTCCTCCTACCTCTCGGCGATACATTAGACTCCGGCCGCAGGAGACGCTTCACAAACGCCGCCGGCTTCCCTCGGATGGAAATGGAAATAAATCAGAAAACGGGACATTTACTCTGAGAATTGTTCCGCTTTGACGGAGAGATCGGCGCCGGCGCGGAAGACGGAACCAACGGGGGTACCGCCCTCTCCGCTGGTCCGCTTCTTCTATTGGGTGTAACCAGTGATTGACATTAAATCCCACCAATGGCAATAGCGCAGCTCCTGAAGCATTGGATTTCAGTGTCGGGGAGGGATAGTCACGTGATTAGTAGCCCGGCTGTTAAACCGACAAAGCTCGAGCACAGCAGCTCGTGGGTGACGTAAAACACCGCGCACGTGAGGACAAATCCCGGTCAGGGTAACCCGTGTGTGACGTCAGGCGCGTGGGTGCGCCTGTGTGACGTCACCAGTGGGGGGAGCGCTGGTATTTAAAAACACCTGAATGGACGTTTCTGATGATTTCAGTGGGACAACAACATTAATCCCGGGTTTCATCACTGAATCCAGTGTTGTGAGATGTAAAGTCCCCTGTTATGTGTCCGGCTGTGCCGTGTTGTTGGTGGAGTGGGCAGCGTGGTGTTTGTCTCCATTCGGGTCACAACACCAGAATTGCCAGCGGGGTCCACACACAGTGTATTAGTCAACAGAAAACCTCTCGTCCCTGCAGTCTCTGTCTCCTGGTAAACTCAACACCCTGACAATGTGGACCATAAATACCCCTTCCTCACCCGCTCCGTTTTTATTCAGATATTTCCCCCATTCCATCTCAGTTCTGAAGGAAGGTTCAAGGGGAAACGTCGACTGTTGACTCTTTTCATAGTCATAGTCATACTTTTTTGATCTCGAGGGAAATTGGTTTTCGTTACAGTTGCACCAACCAATAATAGAGTATAAATATAGCAATATAAAACCATAAATAGTTAAATAATAATATGTAAATTATGCTGGGAAATAAACCCAGGACCAGCCTATTGACTCAGGGCGTCTGACCCTCCAAGGGAAGAGTTGTAAGGTTTGATAGCCACAGGCAGGAATGACTTCCTATGAGGCTCAGTTTTGCATCTCGGTGGAATGAGTCCCTGGCTAAATATACTCCTGTGCCCAACCAGTACATTATGTAGTGGATGGGAGACATTGTCCAAGACGGCATTGTCGATAGATGCTGCCCGGCCTGCTGAGTTCCGCCAGCATTTTTTTTGTGTGGCTCTGGATTTCCGGCATCTGTAGACTTTCTCGTGGTTGTAATTAACCTCTCCATTGTCCCACGGGCCTCCGGCCACTGGAGGCGCTGTTTCGTCCTCCGGCCGCTGGCAGCGCTGTGTGGCCCTCCGGCCACTGGTGGAGCTGTGTGGACCTCCGGCTACCGGCGGTGATTTGTAGCGCTCTGCGTGCCGACCGCAGCTGTCGCCGGCAGCGGTGAGTACGGATCTGATCCCGGTATTGTGTGAATCGGAAGCCTGCTGCAGTGGGAAAGGCCTGGGACCGTGTTCTCCCGGACGGCTGAAGGCTCCGGGCTCTCCGGTCCCGCAGCCCCGGTTTTAGCTTTGCGCCCGAGCCCGGGCTGTGAGATCCGTTCGTTGTGGTTCCCAGGCTGGGAGGGGGTTTGTCTGATCTGTATCCAAGGGTCTCTGCAGTTCCTCGCAGTCACGGGCAGAGTAATTACCATGCAAAAGCGTGAAGTGTCCGGTTGGGAAACTTTCTATGGTGTGGTGATTAAAAATTGGTGAGGGCCAAATTTCATATGCCAAAGTTCTTATTGTTTGTTCTAATTTTGTCATTTTAGGATCTTTGGTGCAGTAGTATGTACTATTCATTCACTATATGTGTATTGCTAGAGGATCATCAGTAATGATCCTAGATTTCTTCCCCACATGGTTCCCTCTGCTCATTCCCTGCCCATCTTGTTCAACCTTTGTCCTGTCTCCCCATCCCTCCCCACTTCAGTGATATGCATCAACCATCTGGGTCAACCTCAGTCCACCCTGTGTCCCACCTCCTCAATGTTATATATCAGCAATCTTTCTTCTAAACTTTGTCTGCATTGTGAAGTGTTTTTTTACACGTTTGGCCTCGCTGAGTTATTTCCAGAATCAGTTTTTGTTAGCTGGAATGCCAGAGGGTCATCAGGTACCAGTTGTGTTGTGCATTGGTGTGGAGGTGCTGGTTTTTGAACTGTGACTGGCTGACACACTGCAGCATTTTCCTGTCAGCAAAGAGTACTGGGAGAGTTGGTGCTTGGGCTATAATCCTGTGATCGGCATTCCAGGCATATGGTACTGTCGGTGTTCTGGATTTGACTTTGGTTAGTGCTTCTACAGATGGGACTGGATGTTCATCCTTCTGCAATGAAGCAGAAGTTTCGAGCAGCTGGACATTGGTTGTGGGGAAATCCCGGATAGCACCACCCAGTCTGAGATGTGGGGACGATATGTGAGGCTCTGAGGGTTGGTCAGTGACAGGTTCAGCTGTGTGACCCTGTGAGGTTGGGTCCTGGGATATCACAGTTTTAGATCCAAGTAAAATGGACCCAGGGATCAATCTGCCAGGGTTTCTGAGGTGTTGAGCATGTATTTCCCATCTTGGATCAAATGTATGTTTCTGGAGTTCCTTTGGAAGCCATGCTGTTGATCTGAGGAGGGAATGAGTTTGTATTCCATCCCTCACAAGGACAGGCTGTGATTAAATGGGCTGTTCTGTGTTTGCACCAGTAGAAATAGACCTGGGGGTTCAGTGTTCGAACTGTGATTGGAAATTCTTCCTCACTGTCACCTGTCTGTCGGACAGTGGAAATCAAACAGAAACTCAATTTGCTGGAGATCTGCACTAAATTCTGAATCCATCCTGGCAAGATTGTGAACCTGAATCATTAAATTTGTTGCTCTCCCCACAGCAGTTCCTTACCTGTTGAGCGATTCTGGTGATTCCAGTTTCTTTTTATTACATTCACTCTGGAAAGGTTTAAATTTCCTGATTGTCTGTTGTACTTGGGAATGTGTTCAGTGCAGTTGTTGCATACAAGGTTCACATGAATAATCTCAGGAATGATCGGTTTTATGTATGAGGAGCATTTGATAGTTATGGGGCTGTGCTGAATGGAGTTCAGACGGGGTGGTGAAAGGGGAGGTGGTTAAGTAAACCTACTGAATGCTGAAAAGCCTGGATACAATGGACATGGAGAGGATATTTCCATTAGATGGAGAGTCTGTGATCTGACAGCACAGTCTCAGAATAAAGATGCTTCCCTTTAAAACTGAGATGAGAACAATTTCTTCAGCCAAAAGATGGCTGATCTGTGGAACTTGTTGCCACAGAGGGTGGCTGAGGCTGTCATTTGGGTATATTCAGGGCAGATTAAAATATTCATGATTGCTAAGTAGCTTCAGGGTTACAGGAGGAAGGCGGGAATATGGTGTTGGAATAAATCTCAGCCGTGGTTGAATGATGGAGCAG
Source organism: Mobula hypostoma (assembly GCF_963921235.1). Taxonomy (NCBI): domain Eukaryota; kingdom Metazoa; phylum Chordata; class Chondrichthyes; order Myliobatiformes; family Myliobatidae; genus Mobula; species Mobula hypostoma. Next base: position 480,897 of record NW_026948208.1, read on the forward strand.
ACTCGATGGATCGAATCACCTAATTCTGTTCCTGTGTCTTATATCTTACCATGACTGAATGATGACTCCTTCCTATCCCTTATCAGGTTTTGTGACGTGTCAGGGATAATTACAGATTTGTTCACTGAGATCATTATATTTGTCTTCAATGTTTAGATTTCAGTGAGCAGAAATATTTTGTTCTCCTTTGTATTGTTAACATGTTTCATTATCTTTCATTTTGAAGTTAGACCTGTGGTGAGAGATTTATTGGAACAAAAGCCCACAACTGGAAGCAAACCACGACTGAAGATGAGGGAACAGCAGCAAATGAACCAGCCCGAGGACTGAGAGCATCAACTGGAGAGAACCCTTCTGACTCAGGGTTTCCATTGATTCAGTCCGGAGCAAGTTCGGTGAGTCTCATTTACTCAAACACTGGTCCTTTAGACATTACATATCTGTACAAAATAAGGTAGGGAATAGTTGTGGTGAGACTGAATGTGCCCAGAAATACCAGTTACGCCTCTGTCAGACCCAGTTGCAATCACTCCAGGTCTGGTAATGTACTGTCAGTATCCCAGCTCTTTAAACTCACTCACATTCCCACAGTGTTTGCTCATTTAAAGAACTTGCATCTTCTGAAGTAGCTTTTGGTCGGTTCTGAGTGTGGAGAGGGAAAGAGGGGTGTTTATATTACTATCTTGCAAAAAGAAGTAATTGTTTGAAATTACTTGCTGCAAACTCACTCCCCATACCCTGTACATTCTCAACCAGATTATTGACATAGATGACAATTAACAATGGGGAGCTCTATGAGACACGGACCTGGACTCCAATAACCAGCCTCCCATCATCACCATCTGCTTCCTACCATCTAGCTGTTCCTAGACTCTGGGCTCTGTGACAAACACAATGTTAGCAGCAAGATTAGACAGTGATTAATATAAAGAGAGATTTGTTGCTTCCTGAAAGCTGTCTGATGCAACGGACGAGATCCTCTCTTGCTTCCAACTTAATCTGCCTGGGACCACTCCTCCTGGGTCACACTGTGTCTGATAACCCACACATCTCCAACCTCCCTCCACCCCGCCAATAGCCCCACAACTTTCCCACCATTTACCCCACACCCGTACACGTAAACAGATCCACGTCACCGACATCCACTCTCACAGCTTGGGGAACCACAACTAACTGA